>NW_015506852.1:41708-51898 GCF_001515645.1 Sinocyclocheilus grahami | reverse complement strand
TATATATATACATATATATATATATATATATATATATATATTTATATATATATATATATATAAAATATAATTTGTTACACCTTTGAAAACGATAGCATTTCAGCCTATAACTTCTATATTTCATTCTAATTTGATTTGTTGCCTACCCATTGTGGATGTTATTTCACCGTCACTGGGTTCAGTGTTGTGCCGAATTCTGACTCTTCAGCAGGTTCTTCCTCCCGTCCCATGCACACGCTTCACACGCTCTTCTGGAGTCTCACGTATTTGAGGCTGAGAAGCTCTTCAGGTCACGGCCATTTATAATCGATCTTTTTCACAATGCTAACCAAGACAGCATTAAGTGATCAAGAACGTGTTGTTAAAGTATCAAGTAACAAGCATGAATTAATTCAGATGAAGCCTAACAGAAGCGAGAAGTGAAACAGAAATTGAGCAGAGGCTTTGACAATGACATATTCACACATCTCTTATTACTTTTTGCACTTCTCTTTTTACTTTCAGTCTCAAAGTTTTACATTTACATCGAACTGGGCCTCATAGGGGTTGCAAATGGGCTGATATATGGGGCCCACCTTGGCTACCCAACTGGGACCCAGCTAATTTTGTCCTCAGTTTCCATGGTGGCCCCACATGGGTTAGCCCAGATGGGCTGATGATGGGACCTTGATGGGCTCCATATAGGGCCCATATGGGTAAACCAGGTAGCTCCCATTTGGTGCCTACATGAGTCTGCATACATGGGTTAGTGATGTGACCCAGCTGAATGGGAAAGTTATCAATGGGTCTGTCCTGTAACTAATGATGAACGCGCAGTTTGCAGAGAAGCATTTCAGTTGCTCACAGTGGACTGTCTGACTTAAAGAGATAGTCCACCTAAAAATGACAATTTTGTCATCGTTTACACACCCACAAGATGTTCCAAACCTGTAATAATTTATTTCTTCTGTTGAGCATAAAAGAAGATACTTTGAAGAATGTGGTGAATTTTTCATTTTATTTTCTTACCAGCAGCTGTTTGGTTACCCACATTCTTCATATTATCTTCTTTTGTGTTCAACAGAAGAAAGAACTTTATGCAGGTTTAGAACAACCTGGGTAAATTATGACAGAATTTTAATATTTTTAAAGTGACATACACATCTGTGCTTCAAGGTACAGGCCTATTGTTTTATTAAAATTTGGATAGTCTGTATAATATTCCATACATTATCAGAGCTTGGTAGACATAATTATTATATTTTTAGACATTATTAGACAGATGAATTAATAGTTTATAATTAATGTTAGACCTATTTATTAATGTATAATTTATATTAATCATAGATATATAATAAAAAATGTCATATACAATTTGGTAATTTTAAAAGTTAAAAAATGCTAAATTATTTAGATAAAAATGGGAAAAATAAATGTAGCCCTAATTTAAGCAAATTAATAAAATAAATAAATAATTAAAATTAATCCGATCCAGGTAACAGCTGAACTGTCAAAAAAGACTAATAATTAATAATTATAAATAATCTAATTTAAAATAACAATATTAATATGTTCTATTGGAAGTTTAAAATTTTTAGCGAAACTGCTTATACGTTACCTGAATAAATTCGTATCACTGCTATCGTGCCGTCATCCTGCCATCAGAGGTCACTCGTATCAGAATCAGATCAGAATGAGCTTTATTGCCAGGGATGTTTACACATACAAGGAATTTGTTTTAGTTACAGAAGCTCCACAGGGCAACAGACTGACTGTGACAGAACAAAAACACAGATAATAAAAAAATAAAAGTAAATAAAAAATAACAATATACAAATTGACAATTGTATGTACAGGTATATTACAATACACAGTTTTGTATGTACAGGTATATTAGTGCAAATTTGAAATGTAGACTAAGTATGTGTGTTAGATAAATAAGTGTGTGTATAGTGTATAAATAATGTTGTGTGATCCACAGTTATTGTTAAGTGTTCATGAGATGGATTGCCTGAGGGAAGAAACTGACAACATACACTCTAAAAAATGCTGGGTTGTTTCAACCCAATGTTGGGTCAAATATGGACTAACCCAACTGTTGGGTTAAAAAGTAAATTTAAAAATGTAACCAAAATTTAACCCAACAGTTGGGTTAGTCCATATTTGACCCAACATTGGGTAGAAATAACCCAGCATTTTTTAGAGTGTAACATATGATAACATAACATGACAACATATAGCGAACAACATAGAAACATTATTTACATCACTGGCAAAAATACGTTTTCATTATAATAAAGTGTTCCTTAATAGAACATATGTCAAAAAATGAAACATCTGAATAACTGAGTGTTCATAGTCTAATCTACAGAGCACTGATGAACAAAACAGTCAACATATATGTGAATTAATTTTACCCGTAGTGAATTTTTGTCAGTATTTCAATATTAAATCCTTAATCGTTCAAATTTGCTAGTTTTGACAAGCAACGCTATCATGTGCCTCGTCTCCAGCCAACAGCTTCCTGATGATTTGTTAATATGCAAAATATTATTATTAGCATACTGAGCAGAAATGTAAATTCAAAACGTACTAGTAACTATTAAGTTCAGGTTAAGTTAAGTTAAGTATTCAAGTTAAGTTAAGTAATTTTTCTTAACAAGTAAAGTATAATTAAATGCTAGTCGCTACTGGAATAAGTACTAGTATCTAATAAATAAGAACTAGTATCTAATGAAAAAGTATCTTAAAGATGTACTAGTACCTAAAGAACACGCACTAGCATCTAAAGAATAAACACTAGTTGTTAATGAATATGTACTAGTACCTCATCAAATATTAACTAGTGTCTAAAAAAATAAGTACTAGTAGCATGAAAATAGCTAGTACATTTTAAACATTAAAAGTTAAAATGGCTTGCCATAGAATAAGTACACTAAGTATTAGATCATTATACTGGGTTTAATCATATTACAATAGTGTTTGGTCTGAGGGAACAGAAAATGGTAAGAGTCATATTTTATTTTAACTGCAAACATGTGAAATTAATTTGCTGGCAACACTGCTTATACATATGTACAATTTTAAACTTTGATGTGCACATCATTTGTCCCAAATCCTGCTATAACTAAATATTTAATTTATCATTTAAGCATTTATATACAAACACAAGAGGACAGACAACACAAAACAGTTGGCTTATTCATTATTACTGCACTTTATTATTGATATTTTTAAAATTGCATTCATTTATAACATTGCCTGAGGTGAGAAATCATAAAAAATTTGAAATAAACAATGATATAAGAAGTGAATGTACAAAAAAATGCACAGGTAAAACCGTTTGAGGAAGATTTATGCAAAGCAGCGCAGTTTTTAATAATCAAACAGGGTGAAAATCATTAAAATAACGTTATAAACAAATAAATAAATACAAAGAGATAAATCAATAAAGTGCATTCTGTAACATTGCTTGTACTTGTTGCGTGAGTAACGGTGTCTAATCTAAACTCACTGACACGATCTATCCTACATACACACACTTCACAGCACAAACCAATCTGAAAACACAATAAAGGCATATACACCCTACTCAAATATTATTAAACTTATAAAATATGACATTATTCTTACAAAAAGTACTGTGGTGTTACCATGGTACAATGATGGTACCTGATATATACACTCTAAAAAATGCTGGGTTGTTTCAACCCAATGTTGGGTCAAATATGGATTAACCCAACTGTTGGGTTAAAAAGCTAATTTCAAAATGTAACCAAAATTTAACCCAACAGTTGGGTTAGTCCATATTTGACCCAACATTGGGTGTACCATGGAGTGTACCATGGATCATAGATACACCACTGAATCATTAACATATCCATGTATATTCAGGGCAATACCATCGTGTATGTCCAAAAAAATTGTATTATTGTGGTACTACGTCTAGATGAAAATACCAAAGAACATATTCAGGTTAATATATTTGGGTGAAGTGTAAAGTCCTCTATTGGCAATCAAGGATCAAGGATCGGCTGATTTGGAAGAAAATCATTGCATTATCATGGCACCAAACACTCCTAAGACATCACTAGATTCACTACACACAGAGTCTCCAAAGGACGTTCACACAAACGTGAGAGTGACCGTGTGATTTAAAGTGTAAACAGATTGTATCAGTTCCTCATGTAACATGAAGCCACTTCTAAAACATCGTTTCATCTCTTGCAGACCACTAGACGTTCACATGTCAACTTCCTATAAAAGTTGGACACAATGTAGCAAAAGTGAATTAAAAGCCCTGAATGGAGTCAAATGAAACACATCTACACATGTACCACCTCACACTTCACAAACTCTTCTGCATATACTAAAGATTAATTCAGGCTTCGTCAGATTTGTAAGAATTCAAGTGTATAATCCACAGTGCATTTACTGGCCTATAATATATATATTCTAACAGGATGACATCATAGTGACCTATTTTCTTCATAGAGTTCATCTAATAATCTCAATATCATTTCTTAACAATGTCATCCTTGAGGTTTTCCCTTCAGTCTCAGAGTGGCAAATTAAAACTATATATACTCTCCTTACTCCTTTCTAAAGACATTTAAATTCATCCACATAAAAGTCAACATGAAACGACATCTGCAACCCAATTTAATTCCATAACAGTCATGCTTCTTTTCCAAATCTGTTTATGCATTAAATTACTCTATTACTAGTCGGTAAAAAAGCTGCATTTCCTACTAAGTAGCTATTTGACTACAGACTTAGTCAGGGTGGATCAAATATTACATTTTATGCAGATTAAACAACATTGAAATCCATTAAGAAAGTAAACATGGTGAATTCTGATTTCATGTTGACTTTTGCTGGGCATTTCCAGTGCAAATGTAATTAAGACAACAGAAACAAGCACTTATACATGTGGTTCTGTCCTTGTGCAACAATTAATTCCCTTTTCCACCAGTTAAACCCTCCCAAACCTCTAGTTAGGCATTCTGTTGCCTCTAGTATAGCTCTACTGTTGGCAGTTTAACAGTATTGCTGAGGTACTGGACTGAGATTGTTTAAAGCTATGGTGTCGGTCACTAAGTAAACACTTTAACAACCTCACGTTTCTAAATCTGCCAAACTGATTGGTTGATATGGTGGTGAATGACAGGTCATGCCCTCTACAGACCGGGCAGGAATGATTGGATGTGCAGTGTTCACTAGCATTAGGTCTTTGTTTAATTTTTCATATCTAATTTTTTTGACTCATTGATTCACAATATACATGTAACATGCATCTAGAGAGACATACTGGTTTGTTCTACATCCACATACAATGGTGCATATATTCTTACAGCATATGCACAAACAAACATATTTGACAACGGTCATTTTGAAGCACCTTTACTTGATTTTTTTGTGTAATATCTTGGTTTGATGGCTGTAGAGTCTTTTGAACAGTCTGCATTTGGACAAATACTGGGAACACATCCTATTTAAAGTTCCGAACTGAAAGTTCCCATTAAGAATATTACGAATGCTTGGAAGAGCTCTTTGATGTCTTTTCAGGCTTTGACGATCCAGGACCGGGCCATGTTCCCGTCAAGCCACGGCGACTCCCAGACGAGGCCTCAGACTTTCCCAACGTGGTGGCTCGTTTGTCCTCATTGGCTTTGGCGCTGTCTTTGGCCTTGCCGCCATCTTGAGAGCCCAACTTCATCGGCCCGAGCACAGTTTTAGCCACACTGGTGAGCTGCATCACGAAGCCAGGAGATACAGCACGTGATTTGCTTGCACAAGGCGATCGGGCGGTTGGAGATGGAGAGGCTGGGGACTCTTCAGCTGCTTCCAGGCGACATCTTTCCTCTTGAGGGCCTCTGGTTGACCCCGATGGGGTTTGAACCTGTTCTTCAATGGTTTTGGACTGGGCAGGAACTGCTTCTGAGACTTTCGGTGCAGCAACAGGACTAGGTGCAGTCCCCTCAATGTTTAGAGGTCCTTTACCTGACTTGTTTGCTTCTGGAGCCATTGCCTGCGCAGTTTTCTCCTTCACTTGGATCTTTCCCATGTCTTTTCCATTTTCCAGCCCTTTGGGACCATCAGTTTGAAGGCTATGGGGTTTGAGTTCCTGTGCTCCAGAGCCCTGGACAACTGGCGTCTGCTCTGGGATCTTGGGGCCAGATACAACTGCTTCCTTTCCTGTCAAGACAACTGATATGTGAGAAGACTCAGACTTGGAGGCCACTTTCTCCTTCTGAGGTGGCTCGCCAGACTGGGTTGATTTAGGATCCAAGGTGGGTGCTACTGGTTGGGTTTTCGACGCAGTCCTTAAAACGACTTCACTTGAGTTGGGCTGCCTCGCTTTCTCCTCTGACTCTTGTCCCGCCAATGAGTCCTGCCTCCCGAGCTGCCTCCCCGGACTCATTGTGAGCTGGGCGGGCATGTGTGTTGGTGTCTGGTCGGGTGGAGAGGGCGGAGCCCCAGGCGTGTTCTCGCCCTCAATCTCCATCAGGCTCTGGAGGGCGTGTTCACAGTGGAACGACTCCCGCCGGTATTCAGCGTGCACAATTTCCAAACCATGCTTCCTCATGGACACGCAAAGCCCTCCTTTTCTGTCCGAGCCCACGGAAGACGAGGAGGATGGAAATGAAGGCGGAGGGGGTGGGCCGAGCTTCTCTGCCGACTGCACCCGTTGAAGAAGAGGCGAACGGGGTGGTTCTGCGCTCTTGGGCCGGGGGCGGGTGATTGGAGGAGAGGCGTGGAGCTTGGCGGGGAAGGCCTGTGTGGTGTTGGAGCTGCCGACGGTGTGTCCAGCGATGGGTGGCGGGGAAGACGAAGTAGGGGATGGCGTGTGAGCCAGCGGAGACAGAGGAATGTTCCCAGCGGATTTGCAGCGAGCAGAACGGTACTGCCGGTGGAGTTTGGGTGAGAGACCATAAAGAGAGCTCGGCCGCATGTGCTGAGATGTTGCAGGCGAGTTTGGCGTGCTGGGTCCTGGAGAACTGCTCTGAGACGATGCGCCTGAGAAGACAAGGACAGAACAGCTCAGAACCTCAAAGAAACTTGAAAAGGGCACACAATCAGTCAAAACACCCAGCACTGACTGAAGCCAAATATCAAAGGTTAATTTAGTTAATTGCAACGCAAGTCAAAAGGAAAGAAGCACCACGTGTGACAGAAATATCATCTTTAGTAGGTCAAATGTTTGTCAAATACATACAAACCCAATTCCAAGTGTGTTATCTCATGTTGCATGCATATGAACACAGACGCTTCTTGCCACAAACTTGATCTTCAGAGACCATGGATTCTGCATGAGGCACATAATGAGTGATATTCATGTATGTATTGCTATATCCACACTGTTGCAAGGGGCGCTAATACACACAGTTACAAACATTAAACAGCAACTCTATCGCCACCTTGAGTACTGTTGCTGTCGCTGTAATGCACTGTAATGCATGTTAAGTATATAAAACAAGACTACACACTTGTAATTTGTTAACAAAATGTATATACATATAATAAAAACTACTTGTTCAAACTAAAACAAGTATAAACAACACCACAGATTCAGCCAATGAGATTTGTAATATAATCATAAAGCAGTGGGAGGAGCTCTGACCGAGAAAGGCGGAGTCTGGAGGAGAGCGGTACGTCTGCGTGGGCGAGCGAGGTGACAGGTTGTGTGTCGGCGATCCAGGTAGACTGTCTCCAGACGACAGCGAGCGATTCAAAGAGGACAGACTATGACTGGTGTGAAGCAGGTTGGACTGTTTTGTGATCTTACGAAAGAGAGAGCTGCGCTTCTTACTGCAGACAGACAGAGAGAGAGGGGCAAATTGAGTAAAGCAATTACTGTATATAAATGTGGTGTACGGTTCTGTAAATATATTTGCTCTTTCTGACCTCTCTTGTCCATCTTTTGCGACTGACTTCTTGTTGCGTCTGGCCATCTTGGCTTTGTAGCTCAGCTTCCTGGCCGGTCCGATCTTTATGGACGTGTTTTCGAATGGAGTGGTTGTGACTGTCACTTTGCTTTCACTCTGAAAATGTAATGTGCCATGTTAAATGTATTGATTAATATCTCTGTAATGTTATTATCAGGTGTGTTTGTGATGCCCACACCTTCAGAATGAGCTCCACCACCTCTGTGTGCACCAATCCGTGCACAGACTCCCTGTTCACATGGGTGATGAGGTCACCAGCACAAAGCCCCGCCTCCTGGGCCGGCCCACCAGACTCTACATGCTGTGATTGGACCCTTGCCGCTGTCGCCTCTGGCTTGCTTAGTTGGGGACACTTCATTTCCAGCGATATCGTTGACTTGATTGCAAAGATATTATTTAAACTGAGCTGGATGTTGACATCACTGAATTCAATGATGAACTGTCTTTAACTGAAAAATGAGTGTTTACTATTGTCATTTTGCATTATTGACACTATTTTCCTAATTAATGCTGTTCAGTTGCTTTGACACAATCTGTATTGTTAAAAGTGCTATATAAATAAAGGTGACTTGACTGACTTGACATGTAACTCATTCTTTAGCTATAAATGAGAAGAGCGTTATGTTTCCGTACCCAGACCATGTGATGCACGCTGTAGACGTTACTGTCGCCCATGTAGACTCTGATGGCACGCAAGGTGAAGCCGTACTTCTTTCCAGAGCGATGGATAGTGATTGGTGAGCGCAGGAGATTGACTGTAGGCGAGTAGTCACGACTCGGAGACGAGTCACGAGACGAAGGATTGGAGGAGATGGAGCGAGGAGACATGGGACTGGCTAGAGGTGACGTACCATGCTGCTCAACTATGAAACCAAACATCATAATATTACAAAAGCTCATGTCAACGCCATGTATATTGAAATGCTTGATAATGCTTGACTAAAAATAATTATTCAATTAATGTACAAAGGTACGGAAGTTCTAAGCGGCCATGCATTATTTTTTTTTCCCCTTCTTGTTTTCTCGTTATAACGACTTATTTTCTCGTTATATCGACATAACGAGAGTTGTTTTCTCGTTATAACGACTTATTTTCTCGTTATATCGACATAACGAGAGTTGTTTTCTCGTTATAACGACTTATTTTCTCGTTATATCGACATAACGAGAGTTGTTTTCTCGTTATAACGACTTAATTTTCTCGTTATATCGACATAACGAGAGTTGTTTTCTCGTTATAACGACTTAATTTTCTCGTTATATCGACATAACGAGAGTTGTTTTCTCGTTATAACGACTTAATTTTCTCGTTATATCGACATAACGAGAGTTGTTTTCTCGTTATAACGACTTAATTTTCTCATTATATCGACATAACGAGAGTTGTTTTCTCGTTATAACCACTTAATTTTCTCGTTATATCGACATAACGAGAGTTGTTTTCTCGTTATAACGACTTAATTTTCTCGTGATCTCGACATAAAAAAAGTTGTTCTCTAAGTTACAAAACTGCGCCAACAGGTGGCACTATTGACCTGAATATAACTGATGGGGTGTTGTAGGCTATACTGTATGTCCACTTTACTGTACGCGTTTGGAATAGAATATGAACGACCTCGATCGCTATAATTTGTACAGTATTGTTCATTAGGCTACTGACATTTAATTCATTCATAAATGTTAAATGCTTGAATCAATATGACTATTTTGTGTATTAAGTTCTTGCTAGATGCATGAGTTTCACCAACGCGTTCTGTGTCATAAAATAATAACTGCTTATTAAAACCAAGGTTGACGTCACTGTATTCTGTTTGCACCTATATCTTTATTTGTGCTTCTTTGAGGTACATTATTGTTAGATAATAAGCGGGTGTTCTGTTTATCTACAGTTGGACAGGCTTCAACGACGTAGGCTATTTGTAATGTGCCTCTTTTCCTTATTATTAATCTTTATTGTTAATCATTAAATGTATATTGATAAGAAATGTGATTTATATGTAAAGTGTATAGGCTAATTTAATTCAGTGATGTTCTACAGTGTTGTAATCGTTTGTGTTTTCTACATTTCTTTGTGGAAACCACACAAACACACACACAAATATACACACACATACACACATAGCTACACATGAACGCTCTTTTCAAACAGAAGCTTGTAACGCACATGATATCAGTCACAGCATATAATGACTACTAAAAATTACAAATTATATATAATTTTCTTTCAAATAAAAGGAAAATTGAAAGTGAGTTGAATCCAAG
>NW_015506852.1:6227-39447 GCF_001515645.1 Sinocyclocheilus grahami | reverse complement strand
ACGAGAAATTAAGTCGTTATAACGAGAAAACAACTCTCGTTATGTCGATATAACGAGAAAATTAAGTCGTTATAATGAGAAAACAACTCTCGTTATGTCGATATAACGAGAAAATTAAGTCGTTATAACGAGAAAACAACTCTCGTTATGTCGATATAACGAGAAAATTAAGTCGTTATAACGAGAAAACAACTCTCGTTATGTCGATATAACGAGAAAATAAGTCATTATAACGAGAAAACAACTCTCGTTATGTCGATATAACGAGAAAATAAGTCGTTATAACGAGAAAACAACTCTCGTTATGTCGATATAACGAGAAAATTAAGTCGTTATAACGAGAAAACAACTCTCGTAATGTCGATATAACGAGAAAATAAGTCGTTATAACGAGAAAACAAGAAGGAAAAAAATTATAATGCATGGCCGCTTAGAACTTCCGTACAAAGGTGTAAAGTTGTGAGTACTTTTTTTTTGCGATTTTGTAGGTTGTTGACATTTCTTATCTAAAAAAACACTTCATTAAACAAAAGCAAGGGAGAAATTGTTTCATGCAAATTTTTTTACACAAAATTTGTGCATGGAACAGTTTACATAAGAATGGTTTTAAGAACGATTTACACTTAAATCTGCATGTTTCATAAATGAGACCTCACAAAAAGGCTCATTATTAATGTTTTTTATTATACATTAAACAAAACATAAATTACGATTTTATAGAATGTGTACACAAATAATACAAAAACCAAAAAAGAAAACTTGTATTTTTTACAATCAAAATATTTTTATTCATATTTTATTGGTTGTTGACATTTATAGTGTTTGTACACTATGAAAATAAGTGTATGAAAAGTAGTGTTGCGATTTTGTGGGTTGTTGACATTTTTAAACTCTTTTTACATTTTATTTTTTATTAATTATTTAATTATTATTAATCATTATTCATGTATTTTTATTATTATACATAAAAACATGCCATAAAAAAGGCAAAAATCTAAAAGAAAATAGTACAATTATTTTAATGTTGAAGCGCTATGATTTTATTGGTTGTTGTTAATTATAATAATAATAATGAAATGGTGTCTGAGGTCTCACCTGCAGGTATGATGACAGACAGGGCCGTGGCAGAGGCCGACTTTATGACTTTGGTTCCTGAGCGAGTTGCGGTACGTTTCTCACTGTCAGTCGGAATCTGATGATGTCGCGCTCTTCGTAAGACGAGGTCACTTCCTACGCGAGGCCCAAATGAGTCTGGTATGTGTAGAGGAGCCACGGCATCGGCAGGCCGCAGGAGTTTATCTGAGAGACAGGAAGATACAAAACTAATTCATATGAATGTGAGATAAAACTGGACGGTACTTTGAGTGATTGACACCCAGGAGCACAACAGTAGAACGTATGAAATTATGTTCTTTATTTTTAATTATAAGACTAAATCACCTCCAGGATGTCCCACTGACGCCGCAGAGCTGGACTCCACCAGTCCAGAGCCGATGGGCACGCTGGCGCCCTCTAGTGATAAACCCCTGGTTTTGATGGGTGTTTGGCGCGTGTGCACATCACCGTCTCCCTCTAGTGGAGAAGCGAAGCGGTGCGTGTCCATCAGCGCTGAGAAACGCCGGCGCGCGCCTGGAGGACTGGACTCTGACTCAGTGAAGGACAACTCTGAACACGACAAACGCTTCCTACAGAGACAGCAGGACAAATAGAGGGGTTTACTGAAGATTAGGTGTCTCTCTAATCAAAATTAGATGTTTATATTTTCTCGAGACATTGTGAGGTGCTAGAAAGGGTGGTTGCTAGGGTGTTTTTGGTGTATGCTATGCGGTCCTGGGTAATTTTAAACATTTCTAGGTGGTTTCTAAGGTGTTCTGAACGGATGCTATGGCATTGCTAGGTGGTTACTAGGGTGTTTTTAGTATATGCAGTTGGTAGGCAGTTCTGAGTGGTTATAAATGTGTGACTTCGTGCTTGCTAGGTGTTTTCCAAGGTGTTCTGAAAGGGTTGCTAGGGAGTGGTTTTAAATGTGATACTATGTGGTTTTCTAAGGTTTTCTAAGTGGTTGCTAGGCCGCTTTTAGTGCATGTAGTGCAGTTAGGCAGTACTGGGTGGTTTTAAATGTGCTACTTTGTTGTTGTTATGTGGTTTCTAGGCTACTCTGGGAGGTTGTTATGTTGTTGCCCTCTGTCTTTCTTACATCTCAGGGGATCCGGTTCTCCAGGTCTTGTCTCGGAGGGTCAGGCTGCCTAGACTTTCTCTCTTACTGCGATCTTTTCTGTGAGCTTTGGGCTCTCGACGGGTCACCACAGGCTTGTGCTCCAGCTGGAACAGATGCTCCATGCTGCTGTACACCTGTGATTCAGATGCACTAGATGAATCGTTGAATGGGCTACATTACCCATAATCCTTGCGATTGTGTAAACGGCAGAATCATTCTCATGAGACAGAGAGGTCTAACCTTGCTGAAGCGTGGCGAGCAAGAGGAGAAGTGGTGAATCTCCACTGGCTCATCGTCATTGGTGTCGTCCTCATCGTACGAGTGAACGTGATGATACCGCTCTGATCGCGCTGAAAAAGACGGATGAGTTACTCACTAACGCACACTAACAGACGACAGCACAAACACACACTATCTGTCCGTCACTCACTGTCGAAGTAGCTGGTGTCCTCCTCCGACTCCAGATGAGGGATGAACTCGGCTTTCTGTCGGAGCAAACTGCTCCAGTCCAGATCACAGAAGAACGAATGCTGCTTCACCTCGAACGCTCCACCTGCGCACAAACACATGACTTCAATCAGCGCGTGCAGAACATATGGCTTTACTAAAACAATAAACCATGTGAGGTGACGACAGCAATATGATAAAAGACAATCAATATTTAGTAAATTATCAAATGAACTACTAATAATAGTAATCATTAAAAACAGATTCTGAGTGGTTGCTAGGGTTTTTTTTTGCATGCTATGCAGTTGTTGGGGATTCTGAGTGGTTTCAAACCTGCTATAGGTTTCTTGGTGGTTTCTAAGGTGTCTTGAGCGGTTGCTATGCTGTTGCTAGGGTGTTTTAATGCATGTTGTGCAGTAAGTGCTTCTGAATGGTTTCAACTACTTACTACTATGTGGTTGCTAGGTGGTTTCATATGTGTTCTAAGTGGTTGAAAGGCTGTTGCTAGGTTTTTTTTAATGCATGCTATGCAGTAAGTGCTTCTGAATGGTTTTACTACTTACTACTATGTGGTTGCTAGGTGGTTTCTAAGGTGTCTTGAGTGGTTGCTAGGCTGTTGCTACGGTGTTTTAATGCATGTTGTGCAGTAAGTGCTTCTGAATGGTTTTACTACTTACTACTATGTGGTTGCTAGGTGGTTTCATATGTGTTCAAAGTGGTTGCAAGGCTGTTGCTAGTTTTTTTTTAATGCATGCTATGCAGTAAGTGCTTCTGAATGGTTTTACTACTTACTACTATGTGGTTGCTAGGTGGTTTCTAAGGTGTCTTGAGTGGTTGCTAGGCTGTTGCTAGGTTGTTTTTAATGCAGGTGGTTCTGAGTGGTATTAAAGTTGCTACTATGTGGTTGCCAGCTGGTTTCGTAAGAAGTTCTGAGTGGTTGCTAGGGTGATACTGCAAGGTTGTTATGTTGTTACTTAGGTATTCTAGGTGGTCAGACCTTGAGTCCCTCCTTATGTGTAAGTCTATGGGACATTTTCACCTGTTATACTGTCCAAGAATGAACCAAAGTTCAAAAAGTAGGTTTAGGGATTTGAGTTTTGAGCGTTTTAACTATTTTTCAGCCAAGAAATATGCTTTTTTAAGTATATAATTTTTTTTAGATATGCTACAAATGCTTCAAACATGGTTCATACAAGCAGATTTAGAGGCCTTATAGTACAGCTCTTATCTAAGTCAACAGCTCTAACATTTAGATTACATCGGCGTCTTTAGTGACAGCTGGTCACATGACTGCAGGTGTGTGATGTCACCTGTGCCCAGTCTGAGCAGCGGGTTGGTCTGCAGGAGAGATGAGATCAGGTGCTGCACATCAGCGGGGAGGGTGTCATCATCATCGGGCCACACAATGTCATCTACACACATGCATATTTGACATTGTGTAGATCTTCTTTATTTGGATTCATGAGGTGTGTTATTGTAGGTGTGTCTTTACCTGTGATCACCTGACCAAACAAGTCCTCTGGTGTGTCGCCGAAGAACGGCACGCAGCCCACCAGAAACTCGTAGAGGATGATGCCCATGGCCCACCAGTCCACTGGCTTGCCGTAACCCTGCCGCAGGATCACCTCCGGGGCGATGTACTCTGGGGTGCCACAAACCTGGGGTCAAAGGTCAAAGAACGACAGTCAAGCCTCTTAACATGACATCATCAGTGACACTTTATCATCACCTTGAATTATAAATTCTGCTACATTACATTTGTTATGTTAAAATAAATTAAATGAATCAAGTAATTTTAATTTAGAGACAATTGCAAAAGCTACTACAATAAAGCCAAGCTACTACAATTTCAGTGCGTTGCTATACGGTTGCTAAGGTGTTTGGACTAGTTTTCAGGGCGTTGTTATGCGGTTATGATGTGTTTGGATTGCTTTTCAGCGTGTTGCTATGCGATTGCTGAGGCGGTTGGAATAGTTTTCAGCGTGTTGCTATGCGGCTGCTGAGGCGGTCGGAATAGTTTTCAGCGTGTTGCTATGCGGCTGCTGAGGCGGTCGGAACAGTTTTCAGCGTGTTGCTATGCGGCTGCTGAGGCGGTCGGAACAGTTTTCAGCGTGTTGCAATGCAGCTGCTGAGGCGGTCGGAATAGTTTTCAGCGTGTTGCTATGCGGTTGCTGAGGTGGTCGGAATAGTTTTCAGCGTGTTGCTATGCAGTTGCTGAGGCGGTTGGAATAGTTTTCAGCATGTTGCTATGCGGTTGCTGAGGCTGCTGAGGCGGTCGGAATAGTTTTCAGCATGTTGCTATGCGGTTGCTACAGTGCTTGAAATCATTTTTAGCATGTTGCTATGCAGTTGCTAAGGTGTTGCTTCATCAACACTTCATCAGTGACACTTTATCATAAACTTGAATGTGTTAATTACTTTTGTTATGATAAAAAATAACTAAATAAATAGGCACACAATGAAATTAAAACTGTAGTTTTGTGGCTTTTAGACCATGACTATGTGCAGTATAGAATATTGTAAGTATTCTCTGGTACCTGTTTATCCAGGAACTCCCTGGTGTCCTTCTCGATGTGTCCCTCGTACAGGTTTGTGGTGAGACTCATGAGACCCATTTTAGACAAACCGAAATCAGTGAGTTTAATGTGACCCATTGACGTGATCAGCAGACTGATGGAGAGAGAGAGATACAGACAGACAGAGAATATGTGAGACAGTCTCTACAGTAACACACACTCAAGCTGAGTGGCACTTCTGACATGTGTTTAATTATATAACACAATCTGTCCGAATTAAACGATATCATTAATCTCATACAGGAAGTGCTCTATGTCATTGCACAACAGATGGAAAATGAATCTCAGCAATCATTTAATTGAATGCGCATGGTCATTTAGTAAATGACATGCTCCCTGCCATCATCATTAAATATAATTCAGAAATATTTTAAATGTTATTGGTGTATTACTTGTCCGGTTTGAGATCTCGGTGCACGATTCCATAGTTGTGGATGTATTCGAGTGCCAGCACGGTTTCAGCAAAATACATGCGCGCCATTTCCACAGGCAACGCTCCAATATTCTTCAGCAGTGTCGCGCAGTCGCCTCCTGAAACAAAATTAACATCTCATTAACATCTCAGTTGTTTCTCATATGACAACAATACAGAAATATCCTGCTTCTCAGATGTTTTAAAAAGACTCCAGTAATCTCACACGTCTCCTCAAGTGTTTCCGAAGAGATCTCAAACTGTGCTCAGATTTGCTCGAGATCCCCAACATGAACTCAAACTTTTCTCATCAAATGATCTGAGCTGCTTTCCACATTCATTTTACAGCCCTAGACCAGGGCTGGGCAACTTCAGTCCTGGAGGGCCACTGTCCTGCAGGGTTTAGCTCCAACCATAATAAAACACACCTGCCTCCAGGACCGAAGTCGCCCAGCCCTACCCTAGACTCTTACTGGATGACGACTATACACTCGTCTGGGTCTGTTTTATTTCTCAGGCACTTTAAGAGAAACATCTCAGAGTTGATACTTAAAGAAAACACACCTGAGACCTCAATAAAGTCAATAAAGCTTTAAAAGAGCAATAAAAGTGTGTGCGTGTCTCACCCTCCACGTACTCCATGACCATACACAGGTGTCGTCTAGTCTCAAAGGAGCAGAACATGCTGACCACGAACGGGTTCTCGGCGAAGGTCAGGATGTCTCGCTCCACAAATGCCTGCTGGATCTGGTTCCTCAGAATCAGGTTCTGTTTGTTGATTTTCTTCATAGCGAAACGCTGCCGCGTCTCCAGATGGCGGACCAGATACACCGCGCTAAAACACAGCAACTTCTGTCAGTGTCTCAACTTCTCTATGTGCGTTTGGTTATTTAGTAGATGCTTTTGTATCCACAGTGACGGTAAAGACATTTATAATGTTACAATAGCTTTCAGTTACAAATAAATGTTGCTCTATTAACTTTCTATCCTCATCTAGATATTGAATCAAACGGGTGTGTGTGTGTGTGCTGGTTTACCCATAGGTTCCATTGCTGATCAGTTTGATGGTCTGGAAATCTTCCTCTCCAGGTGGCTTCATGGGTTTCATTTTTCCCTGGAAAAGAGAAAAATCAGCTCAACTCTCACACAGGATGCCATTATTATCTTGTAACAGATGCTTTACTGACAAGCAATCATTTTCAGATTTCCCGGGGCTGTGTGTGTGTGTGTTCAGACCTCTGCAGAGTCGTCTGTCTCTGGTGTGACCGGCCCCTCACTGTCGTAATGCTCTCGACTGACCATCTCTGAAACACAGACGTGACAGTCGGTGAGTGATCTGCTGCCGGTTCACTGTACTGGAATCAGTGCTGTGTGATTGTTGTGTGACTGTGGTCTCTCACCCTCCAGAGGGTCTCTGGTCAGACCCAGCTGACTGATGATGTATCGCGGGATGTCGGTCTTCATCAGGTGTCCTTCTTTAGCGTGATCTTCAGCCGCCTCCAGCAGATGGTAGAACTCTTCAGGGTTAAACTCCTGCACAACGTGTCAGAGTGAAATCTATTAGAGTTGCTGTGCGGTTACTGAGGTGTTTGAAATAGTGTTCAATGTGTTGCTATTCGGTTGCTGAGGTGTTTGGTTTAGTTTTAAAGGGGTCATATGATGCAATTTCAAATTTTCCAAGAAGTTGCAAAGACTAAAGTCTCAAATCCAAAGAGATATTCTTTATAAAAGTTAAGAGTCAGCCACACCCCCATAAAACGGCTCGTTCTAAAACGCCCCCACATATCTACCTCACTATGTGGGAAGATTTGTATAATGCCGCCCAAATGTTCACGCAAAGAAAGAAGGTGTGGTTTCAGGAACAGCAGTAGTGCTGATGCAGCATGTCAGGGAGACGCTGTGTTTCAGTGCGAAATCAAAAGCACTTTATTTGGCCTTCCAGAAGTAGATGCAATTAGGAATCAGCGGTTAAGATTTATTTACAACAGAACAGCACAACCCAGATGTTCGAATTTGTGCAACGCATTTTATGGACGACGTACAAGAGTACAAGGCTGGCTGTGCACAAAGGCTATTTCAAAAAAACAAAAAGGGTCAATTCCGACTTTGCTATGACAATCTGGCGCTTCTGAATCAGCGACTGTAAGTATGTTTTGTTATTAGTTTAAGTATTTGCTATTGACTGTTCAAATCATAAATCATAGCACGTCAGCTGTCTTAACCGCGGCTTGTGTACTGCATCATCACTGTGTCTGTCACGTGACTCTGTTGCCCTTTCGGGCTTGAACTGATGGTAAAACTAACGACATTATTAACTGTCTTGATATTTACTTTGAAAGCTGAAGCTGGCGATTATGGTAAGGGGCGTTACATTTCCGACACGTGCTTGCGGTGTTCGGCCAATCACAATGCACTGATTCAGCTGGCCAATCAGAGCAGACTGTGCTTGTCAAAGGAGGGGCTTTGTTGAAAACGAAGCGTTTGAGAGAGGCGGGGCATAGAGGAACTACAATAATGTACAGTATTTGAAAAATAATGTGTTTTCTGAACATTAAAGCATGTCAACATATTCTGTTACACCAAATACACAAAATAATGATCTTTAAAATAGCATCATATGACCCCTTTAAGAAAGTTGCTATGCGGTTGCTGAGGTGTTTGGAATAGTGTTCAATGTGTTGCTATGCGGTTGCTAAGGCATTTGGT
The DNA here is from genome assembly GCF_001515645.1 of Sinocyclocheilus grahami. Lineage (NCBI taxonomy): Eukaryota > Metazoa > Chordata > Actinopteri > Cypriniformes > Cyprinidae > Sinocyclocheilus > Sinocyclocheilus grahami. The sequence goes on along the minus strand of NW_015506852.1, from coordinate 31,088 downwards.
TCAGTTTTTAGAAAGTTGCTATGCGGTTGCTAAGGCGCTTGGTTTAGTTTTTAGAAAGTTGCTATGTGGTTGCTGAGGTGTTTGGAATAGTGTCCAACGTGTTGCTATGCAGTTGCTAAGGTGTTTGGTTTCGTTTTAAGAAAGTTGCTATGCTGTTGCTAAGGCATTTGGTTTAGTTTTTAGAATGTTGCTATGCGGTTGCTGAGGTGTTTGGAATAGTGTTCAATGTGTTGCTATGCGGTTGCTAAGGCATTTGGTTTAGCTTTTAGAAAGTTGCTATGTGGTTGCTGAGGTGTTTGGAATAGTGTCCAACGTGTTGCTATGCAGTTGCTAAGGTGTTTGGTTTCGTTTTAAGAAAGTTGCTATGCTGTTGCTAAGGCATTTGGTTTAGTTTTTAGAATGTTGCTATGCGGTTGCTGAGGTGTTTGGAATAGTGTTCAATGTGTTGCTATGCGGTTGCTAAGGCATTTGGTTTAGTTTTTAGAAAGTTGCTATGCGGTTGCTGAGGTGTTTGGAAGAGTGTCCAATGTGTTGCTATGCAGTTGCTAAGGTGTTTAGTTTAGTTTTTAGAATGTTGCTATGCGGTTTCTGAAGATAGTTTTCAGCATGGTATTTTGCAGCTAGTTTTTATTACTTTACTATGAGGTTGCTACATGCTCTTTCATTCTGAAATAAGTCATAAATGCAATGCAAGTTCAGTTGGGTTCAGGGTGCAGGTGGCATTATTGTTTGGTTGAGGATCAGCTCTAGGGTTCAGTTTCTGTGACATTCCAAAAATAAAGCTGAATTAAACTGAACATTTGTAATTTGCAGGAGTACATGAACACACTCTCTGGGACTCTGCTAGAAGCTCATTTTGGGGGCATCTCTGTTTAATGGGGATAATGAATGGTTCATGTGGTTTAATCCTGGAGCAGCACAGAAACATTTCCAAATTAGTTTTTCAGGCAGTGAATCACAGAAGGCCAATGATAACAGCAACACGCTCACAGCTCCCAATCTAAATGCTAATGCAGCCACAGATTCAACTTGCTCTTGCTCTTTTGTGTGTTTTGCAGTGATTCTAGTTTAAAATACTTTTCTGAAGTTGGAGTGAAAATTGGAAAGTGTCAGCCTTGTGTTGTTGGTGTCCAGAGGGGTTTGGAGCATCATGTTATCTGATGAATGGATGAAAGAACAAGCAAAAGAAAGCATTTTCTCACCAAACACTCCAATAGTCGAGCAGGTCGAGAGATGATGAAGAGAAGTTTCTTCACCAACTCAGTGACAAAGGTCAACTCTGAACTCTCTGACCGCTTATAAGCCTGAGAGACACAGACAGAGAGAAACAAGCGAAACAATGTCATTATTTCTTCACATTACAGTAAAGAGACCGTCCTCGGCAGGTTTCATGAGATCTCAGGTTTGATGTGATGAACTCACATCGTCCAGAAGTTTCTCCAGGTTCTCCTGCAGCTCAAAGAAGTAGACAGACGTGATGAGACCCTCCTTAGATTTGGTCAGGCAGTCTCTGGACAGCTCGATGATCTGGTGGTGAATGAAGCTCAGGACTCCGTCAGCCAGCGGCAGAACGCTCTCGGGACAATACGAGTGGATGAAATCCCACAACCTGCCCTCCATCTGCGCCGTGGCCTGACCGGAACAAATACAGAGACTACTTATGAAGATACGCCTAAAGATATATATATTCTAGAAATAATAATAAGAATAATAATGAGTATTTTATAACTACTAATAATAATATTATTATAACGATTATTATTATAAAGCATTTTGTAATAAATAATCTACAATTATTATTATTACCAGTAGTAGTAGTTCTAGGTAGTAATATAAGAAGAAGAAGAAGAAAATGAGCATTTTAGATATTCTAGAAATGTATAATAATAATTATAATAATACGTATTTAATATAAATAAATAATTATTCTAGAAGTTTTTATTAATTTTATTAAGTATTTCCTAATAAATAAATCTACAATTATTATTATTATTTCTGGATTATTTATTTATTACAAAATGCTTATGAATTATAATAAGTATGTATTAAAATGTATGAGGCGGTGTATTGAAATGTATTATGTTTAAATATATACACATTTGATGTTCAGTATATAGTTGTGTAAAGCAAGATTATAAAAGATGTTTTAATTTTTTAGAAAATGATTTTATTTTGATTTCTTATCTCTTGTCTGTTGATTACTCCAGCCGTCCTCGGTTAACCTGATGCCACTCTCACCATATAAATGTGTTTGTCTTACAGCAAACTGAGAGACAGACACCAGACACCAGTGAGAGCCTCTGTGTGTGTGTGTGTGTGTGTGTGTGTGTGTGTGTAACTTAACATTATCTAGGAATAATAAATGCAATACAAGTATTGTTCATGTTAACTAATACAGCAAACTAATGTTAACAAATGAAACTTCATTGTAAAGTGTTGGCAAAGACAATTATAGAAATTATAATATTTAGAAATTGTATGAATTAGTATATAAATTATATGAATATAATTCTAGCTTCTGTTCAGCATGTTTGTGTGCTCACAGAACTTCAGAGAAGACACTGGTGAAGGTGGACAGGTGTGAGAAACAGGTAGACAGATGCTGTGGTGTGTGTGTGTGTGTGTGTGTGTGTGTTACCTTAGGGAAACGCTCCCTGTAAACATGATTCATCATAATGATCTCATTGTCGTAGCAGGAGTGAGAGCGACCCGGACTGAACACATGACAGAGAGAGAGAGTGAGAGTTAAACACAACTACTGCAACTAACACGTGTGTGTGTGTGTGTGTGTGTGTGTGTGTGTGTGTGCGCGTGTGAGTGTATGCGTTTTTGTGACAAATGAGGACATAAATTTGTATAATGACAAAGGTATGACATAGGTATTACAAGGAGAAGGTGACTTTTCAGGACATTACCCCATGTCCCCACTTTTCAAAACGCTTATAAATCACACAGAATGGAGTGTATTGAAAATCTGAAATAGCACAAAGTCTCCTGTAAGGGGTAGGTTTAGGGGTAGGGTTGGTAAAGGGCAATAGAATATACGGTCTGTACAGTATAAAAACCATTACGCCTATGGGATGTCCCCACTTTTCACAAATGTAAACCTGTGAGAATGTGTGTGTGTGTGCGAGTGTGTGAGTGTGTGAGTGTGTGTGTGTGCGTGTGCAAGTGCGTGAGTGTGAGTGTGTGCGTGAGCGTGAGCGTGTGCGAGTGTGTGTGCGAGTGTGTGTGCGTGCGTGTGCGTGAGTGTGTGTGTGTGCGTGTGCAAGTGCGTGAGTGTGAGTGTGTGCGTGAGCGTGAGCGTGTGCGAGTGTGTGTGCGTGCGTGTGCGTGAGTGTGTGCGTGAGCGTGAGCGTGTGCGAGTGTGTGTGCGTGCGTGTGCGTGAGTGTGTGCGTGAGCGTGAGCGTGTGCGAGTGTGTGTGCGTGCGTGTGCGTGAGTGTGTGCGTGAGCGTGAGCGTGTGCGAGTGTGTGTGCGTGCGTGTGCGTGAGTGTGTGCGTGAGCGTGAGCGTGTGCGAGTGTGTGTGCGTGCGTGTGCGTGAGTGTGTGTGTGTGCGTGTGAGTGTGCGTGTGTGTGAGTGAGTGTGTGTGTGTGCGTGAGTGTGTGTGTGCGTGTGTGTCTGCAGACCTCAGGCTGCGTGAGCGGGGTCTTATGTGGGGTGAACAGCGTCCCCCGTCATCATCAGTGATGCTCTCTGTGCTGCCGAAGTGTTTGGACAGGAAGTGCAGCTCGTCCATGGTGGGTTGAGACGGCAGCTGGTGCAGACGCTCCTGAGACGAGCTGGAGGACTGCAGATAAACACACAGACTCACATCTCAATAAACTGTGACAGAAGGAAGGCATGAGCAGGCTGTAAACTATCAGGAAGCATCAGCTCCAGTCCCTAGTGAGCCGCCTACATAGACAGCATTTTAAGGGAACATTACGGTGGCCGAGAAGTGCAGAACAAATCACAATTCTGAAAACAAAATAACAAATTGCAAACGCAAATGTAAGTCTAAAAAACAAAATAACAATTCAGAAAGCACAACAACAATTCAGAAAACATTATAACAAGTCAGAAAACACAACGACAAATCAGACAAACCGGAAGAGGTAGGTATAGTTTGAGACAGCGCCATTGGTTTGGGATTACTCACCGCTGACTGGACAAGACATCTGTCAATCAACGTATACAGGAAGAACCAGCCGAAGAACAGCAGAGTCGTGGTAGAAAGTTCAGAGATGGTATGAAAGTAGCTCAGTTTAAATGTATTGTATGAATTGCCTTCACTGTGGAATAAAAAATACGGAGTGTATATTTAGATTTAGTTAAAAGTGGCTGTGAAACATCAGCTCCAGTGGTGCAGGTGGATAAGAGTGTGCTCTTGGCTTTTTGACGCAATCGACCCAGGTTCGATCCCGCCTTTTGCCAAACTTTTTTTCCCTCCCTTTTCAAATCTCGTATCACATCGTAAAGGCATTTATTTTCAATAAAAATGAAGGAAATAATCAAAAAGTTGAAAATAAAGTATGGGGTAGGGTTAGGGTAGGTGTAGGGAGGGCTTTATTGTACCAATAAGGTGGCATCCATTTAATAATTTAAATTTTAATTATAATTTACACTCAATACGTTATTATTGCATACTGTTTTATAATGTACTACAATACTGAAGTGCAGATAATTGCCACTATTTGCAACAAGTAGTGTACTTGATAGTAGAAATCCTGCTATTTTAACATAGTGTAACTAGGTATTTGCACTTAGTGTTAAATAGCATATTGCTAAAAATACTGCTATTTTCACTTAGTGTAAATATAATCCATTACTAATACGAGATTTGAAAAGGGAGGGAAAAAAAGCTCGGCAAAAGACGGGATCGAACCCGGGTCGATCGCGTCAAAAAGTGAGTGACACGCGTTTATCCATCTGCACCACTGGAACTGATGTCGCAAAGCTACTTTTTACTAAATGTAAATATACACCCTGTATTTTTTATTCCATAGTAAGAGCAATTCAAACAATACATTTAAACTGAGCTACTTTAATACCATCTCCGAACTTTCTACCACGACTCTGCCGTTGTTCGGCTGGTTCTTCCTGTATACGTTGATTGACAGATCTCTCGTCCAGTCAGCGGTGAGTAACCCCAAACCAATGGCGCTGTCTCAAACTATACCTACCTCTTCCGGTTTGTCTGATTTGTCGTTGTGTTTTCAGATTTGTCATTGTGTTTTCTGACTTGTTATAATGTTTTCTGAATTGTTGTTGTGTTTTCTGAATTGTTATTTTGTTTTTTAGACTTGCATTTGCGTTTGTAATTTGTTATTTTGTTTTCAGAATTGCGATTTGTTCTGCACTTCTCGGCCACCGTAGAACATAGATACAGTCCTGACATGAGGACTGCTTTAAACAGCAATCAGCAAATCAATGCTTCTTTAATTATTACAAAGAAAAAACAAACATCAACAACAACAAAAAATTAAAAAGAACACTTATCCATAACGACAACATATAAATAAAAAAATGCACACATGAAAATATGCATTCTTTGACTATTACCATACAATATATATATAAATGTATGTTTTAAAAATATAAAAAATATAAATGTTTTTGGAAAACAAAAAAATTATATTTCAGATGTGAATTAAATGCAGGTAACATCAAATCATTGTCCTTGGTTTGAAAAAATATATGTTAATAATTTAAAATACTTATATCACATAATACAATATTAAATAATATAATAACTATTATTATTTATTTCTAGACTATTTATTACAAAACACTTTTTTATATAAATAGTCAAAACCACACAACAAAATTACAAAATTAACAAATTTTAAAATGAAAACGTAAACTATAAAAATAAAAACTCATTTAAAATATTATTAAAAACTATAATAAGATATATAAAATACTAAACTACCACTGTCTCCGACTGTACAGTGAAGACAGTCTTCCGCTGTGTTTGCTGCTCATCTGATGTGTGTTTGTCACACCTCTACATGTGTTTACATGAGAAACTCCCGTACCGTTGAGCTGGGAGTGTTTGTTCCATAACCAGAAGATGGAAGAGACGCCAGTGACCATCGACGCCCATCCCTACAGAGACAAAGAGTGCAGAAGCTGCAGAAGTGTTTATGCTACGGTTTTATTCCCAAGTGTGTGTGTGTGTTTGTTTTACCGTCGTGAGGAAGCGAAGGAGAAATGTGCCGGAGTGCTGGGCGAGAAGTTTCGAGGGCTGTCCAGAGGACTACTTCCTGTGTGGACAGGAACAACAGATGAAGCTCAATTAAGATCAAAACTCAATCATATCAGTTAGTCTGTAAGCAGAATATGCATCGGCAAACACATCAGCATCTGTGTTTCCACGGCGACTGGTTTTCCAGCAGGGGGCGTGGCCACTCACCGATGTGCCCCGGTAACGGGGAATGTGGGCGGGGCAGAGTCGGGGAGGTGGAGGTCAGAATCAAACTCTTCCGGTTACTGCGGCAACTGCAGACACACAAACAGAGAATTCAATGGTTTAATTAAATTAATAAATAATTTAAAGAGTATCAAATGTGAGACAATCAGAGGAAATAAAGAAACCGCTACAGATCAGCACAATTAATGCACCATCGCTACAAAATGTATACATTTAATACATTTCAATAATTTCATTTAAATAAATAAATAACAAGAAAACTAAATAAATAAAATAAAAAAAAAACATAAAAGAAATGAAAAAAGAAATAAAAGAGAGTAAAAGAAATAAAAAAAAAACATTTGAAAAAGAAAATAAACTTTAAAATGAATAAATAAATACAAATAAAAATACGATACAATACAATTTTTTTAATAAAATAGAGTAAAATAAACTTTTAAATAATAATAAATATATACATTTTAAATAAAACTTTAATACATTTGACACAATCTGTATTGTTAAAAGCGCTATATAAATAAAGGTGACTTGACTTGACTTAAAAATAAATAAAACACAATTAGAAAATAAAAAATGAAAACCATAAGAGTAAATACAACTTGAAAAAATTATTTATAAATAAATAAACAAACAAACAAACAAACTGAAAGAATGAAAGAAACTTAGAATAGATAAATAAAAATAAAAATAAATCAACTTTAAAAATAGATTAATAAGTACAAATAAATAAATGAATGAAACTTCAAATACAACTGTAATAAAAAAATGCATCACCTCACTAATCAATAAATATAACCAACCGACCATCGTAGCTCATCCATAACTCTAATGATTAAAAGGAATATTTTATTTTAAGAATGAATTGTTTTCAGATTTGTTTTCCATCATCAGATGTCTTGATGAGATCAAATTATGTTCAGACAAAATCACATCAGAGCCGAGAACAGAGAAACTGCTGTGTGTGTGTGTGTGTGTGTGTGTGTGTGTGTGTGTGTGCGTGTGTGCCCTACAGAAGAACAAGAGCGATACAGAAAATTAAATTTCTACAGTCATCAATCTGACTCTATGTGAACCGACGCTCTGAAGAAACAGAGAGACACTCTGGACGAGAGACATACAGATAAACAGATAAAGAGAGAGAGAGAGAGAGAGAGAGAGAGCTAATGGAGGAGAGCGTAAAAGAGAGATACTTGATACGCCTCGAGTGACTGTATGAGAGCCATTACACACCAATACAGTGTGTGTGTGTGTGTGTGTGTGTGTGTGTGTTAGGCTTTATCTACATTGTAAGCAGCGAATGTCCCCACAAGGAAAGTAAAAGCTGAAATCAGCTACACTGAGCAAAGCTGAAAAACAGCTGAAAAATGCTTAATAAACTGCCTAAAGTGTAGACTGACGTTTAGTTAACGGTCTTTAGGGATCATCCTGAACAGAGCGACCCGAGACCCCGTCCCTCTCTTAAAGAGACAGCGTCCTTATTAAATACACATTATCTCTCTTAATGTGTGTGTGTGTGTGTGTGTGTGTGTGTGTGTGTGCGTGTGTGCCCTACAGAAGAACAAGAGCGATACAGAAAATTAAATTTCTACAGTCATCAATCTGACTCTATGTGAACCGACGCTCTGAAGAAACAGAGAGACACTCTGGACGAGAGACATACAGATAAACAGATAAAGAGAGAGAGAGAGAGAGAGAGAGAGAGCTAATGGAGGAGAGCGTAAAAGAGAGATACTTGCGAGTGACCGAGTGACTGTATGAGAGCCATTACACACCAATACAGTGTGTGTGTGTGTGTGTGTGTGTGTGTGTGTGTGTTAGGCTTTATCTACATTGTAAGCAGCGAATGTCCCCACAAGGAAAGTAAAAGCTAAAATCAGCTACACTGAGCAAAGCTGAAAAACAGCTGAAAAATGCTTAATAAACTGCCTAAAGTGTAGACTGACGTTTAGTTAACGGTCTTTAGGGATCATCCTGAACAGAGCGACCCGAGACCTCGTCCCTCTCTTAAAGAGACAGCGTCCTTATTAAATACACATTATCTCTCTTAAAGTGACAGCGCCCCTTCTAAACATTTGTTTCCAGAAGCTTTACTTTCAATGTTCCTCAGCGGAGGAATGATCTTCACAAGCCTCCAAAACATCTCACATCTCATCTTTTGAGGAACATTGATTTGTTAATCTCTCAGTCATCCTTGTATTGCACTGCATTATATGTTTTGCTCATCAAACTAAGCCTTTAAATATCATTTTACTAAGACATTTTTTGGGATATATAGAGTGACAACTGATATTTATATCATTTTATGTAAGTAATCTGTTATACCTGTTATAAAGATCTCATTGATCAGAATCCCATCTTCCTTTTTGTCCATATAAATATCAGTATATGCACCAAATTGCATAGTTTTGCTTTTGCCCAGTTTGGGCCTCTGAATACTATTTTCACTATAGCAGACTAAATGTATCAATGTTAAAAACACGGTACCTCTCTTAAAGAGACAGTACCTCCTAATTTCAACGTTTGAGAACAACAACTATTGAGACTTTTGGCATCATCATGGAGGATTTAACAAGAACAAGACAAGAAGCTAATAGATCAGTTATTCACCAACACATTCAAATGATCCACAAGTAATTTATGACGCAAAAGTGAAAAACACTCATAAGTCTCAACAAAAAGTAAATGTAGTTCATTTTGAGTCATAGTTATTGGTTCAAACACACAAGATTAAAATAAAAATTTTCATTCAATTCAATCAAACGCCATAATATATACACTATACACATGAAATATCATATGAAACCAGATGCATTAATCAGAACATTCACTAACGTGTTAATAAACCTCTTGCACTAATACAGTTAGTGTGTCACAGGCTGCAGGTAAACAATGACCTCAGCGATATCCTCATGTGTAGTAAAACCACATTTAAAACAGATTTGGAAATCATTTCACCTTTTAGTGCGCCGAAACACACCGCGCTGCATGACTGAGAGCACAAAGCAGCCGAATGCTCAGAAACAAGCAGCGTGCATCACAAACATCATCAGATGGAGAGCGCTCAGACCGTCTGCCTTTGCCTGCATGCACACTGGAAAATAGAGTGCAGCGGGGAATTCTGCGTAAAATCTCGAGGGCAGCGGAGGATACCAAGACGAGCATTAAAAGAGGGGGAGCAGGTGCGGCACATCCGTTCACAAGATGCTGCTGAGTGTGTGTGTGTGTGTGTGTGTGTGTGTGTGTGTGAGTGCGTGCGTGTGTGTGTGTGTGTGTTTCAAAATGGAAGTACAATATGCTTTTTCCCAGAGGTCACGGTGATATAACTGAGAATCATGGAAAAAAGTAAATGAGTGAAAAAGAAAGCTTTTAGAGAAATGGACAGAGAAAGAGAGAGAGAGAGAGAGAGAGAGAGAGAGAGAGAGAGAGAGAGAGACATGCAACCTGACAAAGAAAGACAGGTTGAGTCAGGGTTATTAGAGTTAACTACAACTAAAATCAGAAAAACACTTTTTTTTAATACTTGAAATAAAATAAACGAACTGAAACAAAACAAAATAAAAAATGTAAAGATATTTATTTCAGCTAGCTGCCAAGGCAACATTTCTCATTTTCTTTGATTTAACTTGAAGTACTAAAATAACTAAAACTAAACAAACCATTAAAAAAAACATTTGTTACTTGAAATAATATAACTGTTTACTGAAATAAAATAAAATATTTTTTAAAAACGTATAATTATTTTATTTCAGCTAGTTGCCAAGACAACATTTCTCATTTTGTTAACTCCAAGTACTAAAATAACTCAAACTAAAACTAAATAAACGATTAAAAAAACATTTTCATGACTTGAAATAAAATAAATGTCAACTGAAATAAATAAAATACATTTAAAAAACGTTTTTATTTGATATTTCTAATTTCAGTTTAGTTTAACTTTAAGGACTAAAATAATTAAAACTAAATACACTGATAAATAAAAATTAACAAAACCTGTATAGACATTTTAAAAAAAGAAAAAACTAAAACCAATTACCAAAAAAATCATTAAAACTTTAACTAAAATTTTTAATTAAACAGAAAACAAAAATAAAATCTAAAAAAAATTTACACAAATTATAATAGTATCTCAATGACATGAAAAACACTGTGCTGAGTTTGTAACACAAACAATATCAACCCATATGGCAATTTACCATGGTAACCTCTAAAATACCACAGTTACTACACTTACTGTCAGGACGCAACTACTCATTGTTTTATGTATTAAACCCTGATCCACACCACATGCATCTAATCTGAATAAAAAGACGCAAAGGAAGCATTTATTTATCTTTTATTATTACTGAAAACAGACTCACCTGCTGTTCTTACGGGGCAGAGGAAGATCCTTCTGGGCCGAAGACAGAGACACAAACAGACAGACAGAGAAAACAGAGGTCAGACAGGATCAACTCAGTCATGCCATTAAATCAGATACAAAAAATATCACAGTAAGCATCATTTATAGTGAAGAAAGAGGCACAAACACAAAAAGAATGATTTTAAATGATAAAACAATGAGAAAAACAAATCAGAAAATATTTAATATTAATTAAAGTGTGTAAATGTCACTGAGTTTGTGTTTGAAGCAGTTTGGCACATTATTGCAGCACTGAACACTACACAAACGCATCCGTCTGCTGGGTTTGTGTGGACGAAACACACAGAGAGATGCTGCTGCTGCTGTCCTCCAGTTCTCTCTGTACGCCTGTGATTGAACACATAATCCGCTCTCATTCGTCTCGCTGACAGACTCTCTGTCTCTCTGTGAGACTCCAGCAGATGTTCATTCACACACAGACGAACTGGCCGTGCATGTTATGTTCTTATTGTAAATGATTTGTCAGTGCATATTGTGCATATTATTATAAAGAGATGAGACCTTCTTCAACCCATCAATCACACTCCCGAGTCCCGCCCTCTAAAGCAATCTCAGCCAATCCGAAGTCAGCAAAAAGTTTCATGACTTAAAAAGTTGCTTTATTCGTTTCTAGTTGAACATAACTATATTTCAATCATGGCAACTCTCTGAAGATTTTAGCATGGTGATGGATATGTGTTACGGGGCTGACAAGACGTGAGACGTGCGGATCCATGTGCAAGCTTTTATTTAAAGCAGAAGAGGTCAGAAACACAGGCAGGGTCGAACAATGGCAAACAGGTATATGGCGGGCAAGACACAAGAATAATCCTAGGGCTAGAGTAGGTTAACGATCGGCGAACAGAATCAAAAGGGCGAGACTAGAGGGATAAATGCAGGAAAACAGGCAAAGATCAGAAACCAAGAAAACAGACAGGGCAAGACTAGGCTAGGACTGGGAAACTAACGAGGGCTCTGTAAAGTAGCTATCACTGCTGTCGATAAGCACATACAATACTCGGCCGTTTGATAGGAGTAAGATTGAGTGATATATAGTGAATGTGTGATTGGATACAGCTGTGTGCAATCAGTGCTCTGTGCAATCAGTGCTGTGTGCAATCAGTACAATGGATGATGGGATATGTAGTCCGGGATGATATGCAACAGTTTGTGTAGTGCGAGGGTCAATGTAATGGAAAGGGTGACCTTTGATGGCAAGCAGACGGAAGTTCATGGACCGGATTCGTGACAATATGACAATGTTAATGTATTTGGTCTCGGCGGAACAAATCTGCTACGCTGCTGCTGAATTGCTGCTGCTGTTGGTTATTGCTGTAGTTGTAGATTATTGCTGCTGCTACAAGCAAGTACAGGAACTTGCTACTGCTAATGCATATGGTGATACGGTGCTGTGAGTATTTAAGACATACTGCTGCTGCACAAATAGCATATAAAATAACCCTGTAGCAGGTCTATACAGGTGGAGCTGGGGAAGGTGGAGGGTTTCAAAGAACTCTGAAAGTGCGCTGCAGGAATCTCTAGTGAATGCTAGCCAGCCATATAAATGCAAGGCAGTAAGCTCATTGGCTTCATATGCAGCATGAACCAATCAGCTTGTGACAAGTCGTTTAACTCTCTGAATATCATCAGTTACGTTAACACCACGTCAGCCTGCGCCATCTAGAGTTTCATGACTGAACTATATATTTATGCTTGCAGCAGCTTTAATCATCAAACATCATTAGCATTGATTGGCAGACATCACTAATCGATCGGAGAAGCTCAGATGTCCTTGGGCATTTATGTGCTTTCAGAATTAACACTGTGCCTCATTTTGCGACATTCACACTGGAAACCAGATACACATGAAACACAATCTAGAATTTAAACTTGTCAAAACATGTCCAGCAAATTTTGTTTTTCTCAAAATTTACATTACTGGAATGAACATACATGTTCATATTTATATATATATATAGTATATATACCTAATAGGGCTGGACGATATGGCCAAAATTTATATCACAGTATATTTCTTAATTTCGGTCGATACGATATAATTCCGATATCGATATGAACACTATTAAAAAAGCCTCATAAAAACGGCCAAGAACGGCCACAACAGATTTTATTATTGAAAATGCAAACTGCTTGTCTGCCAGCAGGAGGCGCTGTGAGAGCGGCAGAACTAACGGTTTCTCCAGTAATGGCTGTAATCAAAGCAGCTCCGCTCATGAACGCTACTTTATCAAATACAAATGCCATCTAAACTATTCTGAAGACAGTCGGTTACCTTCAGAGATGCATTCATATAAAACACCCGCGACGCGTTTTGATTTTGAAACGTGCAGTGCTCATGTTTATTCAACGAAGCCAAACGCCACAAATAAATCAGTGTATGGGAAACTGGTAATGTATATCGAAATATCGGAAATGTGTTTAAAAATCATATCACCATTATTGAAAAAAATTATATCGCGATACATATTGATATTGAATTATTGTCCAGCCCTAATACCTAGTCAAATAAGAAGTAATAAGTAAAATCTTTTGTTTCGTTACGAGAGTCACCTGATCAAGAATATTACAGAAATAAACAGATTTTATGAGTCGCTACAACAAACCAAGCCAAGAGTAAACCAAAAAGATATTTTAAAATCTAAAGCAGCCATATAAAAGCTTGACAGGTTGAACGTGACCAGCGTCTTGATTCATGCCATTAAGAAAGGAATAGTCTGTATCAGAAGTGTTGTATTTTTAGCTGTATGATTACTCAGCAACAGAAGATGCTCACTTGGCATCGACTGACTGATCAAACGCCGCATCTCTGCGCACTCGTCTGCCTTAAGCTCTCTTATTGATCCTCAATAAAAGCACGTGTTTCCATGACAACACCGGCGGCAGTGTTAGTGCTGCTGACACGTTTATGCCGCTCGCCCCGTGAATGATCGCTCCTGAGGATCAGGCTCTATCGACTGAGGTTAAACTCTCTCTGACCGACCCATCGGGTCAATGACACTAGAGATAACCTGAGAGATCACCAACCCACGGCAGTACATTCACTCAGGACTGACACTTTTTAAGTTCCACTGTAGTTCATACAGTGAGTATAAAATGTGAAAACCATGTCAGAGCAATTCCACTTACCATAAACATGATGGATGAAGAAGATCTTTCACCGAAATATTCATATTTAATAAAGATTTGCAAGCTACAAGTACAAGAGCAGCATGAAGGACTATTTCCTAGTATTTCCACATTTCATGAATAAAAACAAACCAAAGAATTACTAATATATAGTGATGATGCATTTTTGATTACTTCATTGTTTAAGCTATGAATAAATCAGTAATTTAAAAATATATTTAATATTTTAATAAAAAATTTTTATTTAAGTTCTGCAACCGCACATTTGCAATACGTTGAAAATGAAACTACAAAAAAATTTCATTTAAATCAAATTTATATTTAAGAACATGGAATGTGTGCCTTTATTGCATTAAAAATGCAATATAATAAATAAAAGGTTTGTTTCATATATCTCTAATGGTAAAATTTTGCCAAATATATAACTCAAATCTGGGGTTATTATAGTTAACTAAAACTAAAACAAAATAAATATATAAAATAAAACTTTAAATAAAATAAAATAAACTTAACTGAATTTTTAAAAATTAACTTTTATCTCAGCTAGTTGCCAAGGCAACATTTCTAATTTTCATTTAGTTTAATTTGATGTAATAAAATAACTAAAACTAAAACAAACAAAAAAAAAAATTACTATACGGACATATTAAATAAAAATGACTAAAACACACAATAAAATGATTCAAACCTTCAAATTAAAATGAAAACAGAAAATATGAAAATAAAAACTAAAATATTAATAAACACTATGACTATCTCAAATGACACTAAAACAACTGCTTAAATATTTTGAGATAGTTGTAATAGTTAGCATTTGCAATAGCATAAAATCACCCTGTTATTTTCTTTAAAAAGGTAATTTTCTCAGACACATATAAGACTGAAGCTCAAATGAAAAGAAACTTAAGCATAAATGGAGCGAGCGGTCACGGGTCGGAAATCAATGGGGGCTTGGGACAAAATGCCGCTGCACAGTCAGTTACACTAAATCCATTACGGCTGTCGCGAATAAAAAGAAAATGAAATGAAAAATGTTGACTACAGCATTAAATTTAAAATCTGTTCATGCTGCATCATATTCCTTTTTAAGCGTTTTTACAGCTTTGCACATTCTAACCAATCACTGACAAGTCTGTTGAGTTTATGAATGCAGCGGCCAATCAGAGGCGTTCAGATGAGTCATCGCTTAAACACCGGAGTTTTGTTCACTGCGCTGACTGAATTCTGCTCTCTCGCGAATTCTCTCATCATAAACAACTAAGTGCAGATGTGCGTATGATGAAAGTAAGATATTCATCAGTGTGCTGAAACTGAAGTCAGTCACGATGTTCTTTATAATGTAAATGTTCTTTGCAAGCTTTCTCTGTATAATTTATTCGCTGTTTGAATAACCGTGAAAGTGAAAACGTTATAATTAGTAACTTACAATGTTTTTATTAAACTGTAGTGCTGTCAAATGATTACTCGCGATTAATCGCATCCAAAATAAACGTTTTTGTTTACTGAATATATGTGTGTGTACTGTGTATATTTATTATGTATGTATAAAGACACACACATAGTATATTTTTTGAAAATATTTACATGTATATATTTAAGAAAAATATGTAGTTTATATATTAAATATATTTATATATAATATAAATATATACATGTAAATATTTTCAAAAAATATACTATGTGTGTGTCTTTATACATACATAATAAATATACACAGTACACACACATATATTCAGTAAACAAAAACGTTTATTTTGGATGCGATTAATCGCAATTAATCGTTTGACAGCACTATTAAATTATTATCAAGTTTACTACAAATCCAGTCGTATTAAACGTTACTACCGTTACTAGATTACACTAACATTAGGCTACTTCTAGCCTTAACGTGGAATTGGTTCACTCTCCGCCTATGAACTCAAGACAAAAGTAGAGCATTTCACGTAACACTTACAACTTGTAACATTTTCCAACATGATCTCATGAGAATTCATATGTATTTTACATAAAATGTGGTTCTATAAAACGTACATTTACTTTTGACGACACCTAAAACGTACTTAAAACGTTATTTATGTATGAACAACTTTACAGACTACAAATGAATTCTTATGAATATAGAAATCGCGGCATTAACATTTTATCATATTGTATTCAGTTGTCAATAAACAATGAGACCAGGCTGCATTTTCAGTGTGCAGTTTCATGCTGTGTCAAACTATGCAAATATCTTTCTCATTAATGTTGCACAAAAAATAGTTTTTTCAACAGATACCAAATTCAATTTACTGATGTCTGAAATAGGGATGCTCCGATCCACCTTTTTTGCCTCCGATACCGATTCCGATACCTAGGGTTCGGTATACCTAGGGTTCGGTATTGGCCGATACCGATTCCGATCCGATACCAGTGAAGTTTTTTTCCCTCATTTAAATAAATGTAGAATTTATATATCTCTGTGTGTGGAACTGATAATCATTCTTTTGCAATCTACTAGATACAGACTACTTCATTATAAAGAAAAATAAAATAAACAAATATGAAAAAATATAGGCCTATGTATATTTATAACCTATGACAAAAATTTATCATAAACTAGGTTAGTGGATAATTCGGCAGCAAAAGTTATTCTAGAAAAATCAGTGCACAATAATTTTAGAAATCCAAACATTTAGTGAAAATATATATATAAGTTATGCCATTTTACAAACATATATAATGTTTGTAAAATGGTACAGCTTTTTAAATATCTGAAAGTACACTCTTGATATCAGTCAGTCAAGCAGTCAAGCATTATAATATTATAATCAAGTATTATTTAATAATAGAAGTTTAGTCATTAGAATTAAAACTTGGTAACCATGAACTTAGGACTGGTGCTTTTTTTTTGGTCATTCAGTGTTCCTGTAAAAAAACGAACAATAATACTGATAAGATATTATTATTATTATTTTTATTATACGAATTCTACTAATAAGAACAATATAAAAACGCACTAAGGATTAATGAGCTACTGGGTTCATGAATATTAATCAGGTTGTGTGCGTTTGCTCAAACTGATTCGCTGAAATCAAAACAGGGACGATAACGGGTGAGCACCAGCCAATGAGATTGTCGGTTGCGCATTAGTTCCGCCTACTACAGGAAAACCCGGCAGTTCTTAAAAGCTGAAGAATTCCAAAGGAACTCCGTTATTTTTACAGGAAAATACAAGAAAGTATATCGTTTACATGTAGCGCATTAATTCTGCATGTTATGTAAGACTCTCGCTCGCTCTTGCTCACAGTGAGAGAAAGCGACGGCGAGTCGTGCGAGACGTGCTTCACATGTAGTGTATTATATCTGTGCAACAGTTATTGAGCCTTTCTTTTTGCAAAATCATAGACATGTATTTACAAATCAAGTATAATGGGAACAGAGAATGATCTTGGAGAGAGCTTTACCGAGCTGACTGCTGTAACCGAACGCGACCAGGGTTTAAAGGCTGAACGAATGACTGACAGCCACAGCGGAGAAAAGAGTTTGTGTAAACTTTAATTTAAGGACTTAAATATTCATATGTAGCTCACATTAAGCTATCGTATGGCTTCAGAAGTAACACAGAATAATTCACACAATCGAAGAAAAAAAAATAAGAAAAATAAATAAAAAAATCTCGGCTTTGGATCGGCTCTCTCTGACCGATACCCGATCCAGGAAAAATGGCACTATTGGAGCCGATACCCGATATGAATATCGGATCGGCGCATCCCTAGTCTGAAGTGACATCTGTTTATGATGATACCTAAACATCCGGCAATAGAAATATTCTGTTTCAGCATAATGAATTCACGGAGCATTATGATCTTCATTAAATGAGTCTTCCACGTAAAGCAGCAGAAGGCTGCAACTCGTCTCTAGTTTTCCTGAAGAAAGCCACTCTCGCTGTCTGTTTGTTTCACTGTGACTCGCATGATTCATTTTAGACAGTAATTGAGTTTTCTGTCCTTAAATGCTGTAAAAGCTTCCCAGAAACCCAGCGGAGAAGAGCAGCCCGACAAACTCATGCGGACAGGTGGAGCCGATCGGGAACAAGCTGCCAAACTCTGAGCAGAGATCAGCCGAGCAAAAGCACTTCAGCTGCAGTAATGGACCCTCAGTCATACTGAACACAGAGATGCTTTTAAATATCACAGTCATGAGGCAAACTATCACAACAGGAAAACACGTAAGGGGGAATTTTAACTCATAACTCATTTAACTCAAACCCAATCACAGTATCAGATGGTAAAACCATGGTATTTTTTATGTATATAGATATGTATTTGATATTTACTATAGTACTGAATGTTTACTATATTCATATACCATGTTTCTTCGAGGCACTCGAGTACCATGGCACTACCCCAATATACGACCAAAGATTTTACCATGGTACATGTCTAGAAAACGTGGTATTACTACAGCACATGTCCAGACAAACACACTAATACGATGGTACTGAATGATTGCCATGTTCACTTACCATGGTATTCCAAAGAATACCAATCTTCACTGGTTACACTGTCCTTATGTGGCCTAATCAGATTATCATTTAGTAATATCATGGTATTTTTGATATACCATGTAGTAAAAATGAGTACAGCAGTTTAATAATGTTACTTAATGTTAATTCAATACATTTTTAAAATCAAAAGTTGTATCTGTTAACATTAGCTAATGCACATGAACAAAGAGTGAAGAAATGCATTTTTATTAACTAAATGCTGTAAAAAAAATATTGTTTATTGTTAGTGTTGACTAATGTAAAGAAATTAGATTTTATTATAAAGCGTTACTGGTGTTTCTTATTATTTCTTATCATGTGCAAACTTTATATATTATTTAATTTCAGCTAACATTTTTTTATCTTTAAGTAAAAAAAAAAGTTTTTTTATGGTTTTAGTTTTAGTTATAGTTAAACTATAATAACCCTAGCTGGTGAGTTTTGCATAAGCAAGCACATTTTCTTTAAAAAAAAAAAAAAGGTAAATATTCACTTCTGTGTATTATATTTCTCTTTTTAATATGAGTTGAATAGAGTCTGATCACCATCAATTCTAATTCCAGATGATCCGTCTGAATGATGACGGGCTGAAAAAGCAGTCTGAGCTGTAATGAAATGGCATTATCTGGGCCTCCTGCCCACCGTTTGGTGCAAACCCATCATTTACCGCGCCAGCCCCATAATCTGAGCCTCATTAACCTAAGAGCGTCCCGGTGCCAGCAGAACACGGCTGTCCGCAAAACAGCCCCTGAGTTATCACTGCATGCACCTTCTGCTGGGATTTTCGGGATTTCCTCCAACTATTTGTACTAATGGCTCTGCGCATCAGGAGAAAATGTGCATCGGACGCCTTCAGTAATTAAACAAGAGACTTCCGGGAAATCTGCTGGAGTCTGCGTCACAGCGAAAATCGCCAGCTTTGTGGGTCTATTTCAGAAATGAACACTGTTGAGCTCTGACAATGATGAAAAAGCATGTCAACAATGATGAAAAATCCGACTTAAATCTAATTTAAAGCCACATGCATGCACCTTAAACCCTCCTGCATCAGCTCCTAATGTGCATGCGGCACCCTGCTGCATGATGGGAGTGACCTTTGACCGCTGAGACAGTGTGTTGCACCATATGGCAGCAACAGTGCAGCGGAGCGGGGAGGGGTGTTAACTGAATAACCAACACAATGAGTGTTTGTTTGTGTGTGTGTGTGTGTGTGTGTGTGTGTGTGTGTGTGAGATGCACGAGACCCAAGGGACATGGCAAAATACGTTGAGGGCAATTATTCTCACACCGAGCAAAAAATATGTCACATGTTTGAAACACACTCACACACAATGCCAAGCAATTATATTTTGCATAAATGAAACCTATTTTTAGGATTTCTTTGCACTATGGCATTAATTTCATGACAATTAAACACATTTCACCCCAAATTCTGTGGCCAAATGAGGCTGTTTACGGACAGATTAATGTTTGCATGATCTTAAAATGTATGTGCATGTTGAAATATAGTTTATCTTCATACTTTTTGTTACAATGTATTCTTTTTTGGTTTGATTTGAGTAATTCTCATTACTGTATATGTTATATAAAGAACACACTGAGTGTGTGTGTGTGTGTGTGTGTGTGTGTGTGTGTGTGTGTGTGTGTGTGTGTGTGTGTGTGTGTGTGTGTGTGTGTGTGTGTGTGAGATGCACGAGACCCAAGGGACATGGCAAAATACGTTGAGGGCAATTATTCTCACACCGAGCGAAAAATATGTCACATGTTTGAAACACACTCACACACAATGCCAAGCAATTATATTTTGCATAAATGAAACCTATTTTTAGGATTTCTTTGCACTGTGGCATTAATTTCATGACAATTAAACACATTTCACCCCAAATTCTGTGGCCAAATGAGGCTGTTTACGGACAGATTAATGTTTGCATGATCTTAAAATGTATGTGCATGTTGAAATATAGTTTATCTTCATACTTTTTGTTACAATGTATTCTTTTTTGGTTTGATTTGAGTAATTCTCATTACTGTATATGTCAAATAATCTCTGAAATTGAAAAAATACTGATATATTAATATAACTGTAACACTTAAGAATAAGGTTTCATTTGTTAACATAAACTAATAATTAAAAATACTTCTGAAGCATTTATTAATCTTAGTTAAAGTGAATTTCAACATTTACTAATGCATTATTAAAATGTATCTTTTAATATCATTTAATGGACCTGAGCCGACATGATCTAACAAAGAACTATTGTATTTTTATTAACAAACGTTAACAAAGATTAATAAATAGTAATACCGTAACAAATGTCTTGCTTATTGTTAGTTAACTAAAGCAAACTAATGGGACCTTACTGTAAAGTCTTAGCAAATTAACTGTAAAATGTTTGTACATCATGACAGTATTTGTTGTGCAGCATTTATTTATTTATTGCTTTATTTATTTGCAGATTTAAACAAAATGTTTTCAGGTAAAATGATTTTTCCTACTGTATTTTAGTAATTGGATTTATTTATTTATGCATTACAATAATGACAATTTTGGGGTAAATGTGCTTAAGTTATTTTTTTTTTTACTTAAGTTATGTGTGCAAAATCAACACAATAAATCGTAATGGTCTTAATGGTGTCTCAGACTTTGTGTGTGTGTGTATGTGTATGTGTGTGTGTGTGTGTGTGTGTGTGTGTGATATCATATCAGACCATTTAACACATTGTGAAACTATAGATAGAGAAGCGATTTCTGATGTCGACACACACACACTCGTCCCGACAAAGCAGTGGATTCAGATAAACCCCACTGAACACACACACACATGCAAATATCTCATCATGGCAGCTCAGAGATCCTCAGTATTAAAGAGGCCGGATTATTTTCACCTTACAAATAGCCTCAGATGGCATTTATACTGTACAAATGCAACTAAACGAAAACCCCTTTCAAATACCATGGTATTTACAAGCTACTTTAAAGAAAACCATGTTACTGCCAATGTCCAAAAAAATGCTATTACTATAGACCTAACACCATGGTACCAGATAATTATAACCTTTATTTACCATGGTATTTCAAAGAATACCATACCATTGGATAGACTGTTCTTTTGTGGTCCAATCAGACTATCAGATGGAAATACCATGGTATTTTTGATATATACCCTAGGACTGAATATTTACATATGCATACTTGGCAAAAAACCACAGTATTACCATGTTACATGTCTAGAAAACATGGTATTACTACAGCATATTGTACAGAAAAACATGGTAATGCCATGTTGACATATGGTACATATTCATTTACCATGGTACTCCAAAGAATACCACTCCTCGTTGGTTAGACTGCCCTTAAGTGGTCCATTCAGAGAATAACAGTAGTAATACCATGATATTTTGGATATATACCATAGTACATAATGTTTACCATATTCATATACCATGTTACTTCAAGGCAATTCAAAGAATGACAAGTGCTTCCCCAAAAATGGCCAAAAACCATTATATTGCAATGGTACATGTCCAGAAAATGTGGTGTTAGTATAATACATGTTTAATAACACATTAATACCATAGTACATTGATATATACCATGGTACTGAATGAATAATATGGTATTCCATAGAATACCACTTCCCATTGGTTACAATGTCCTTATGTAGTAATGAGAGTATCAGATAGTAATACCATGGTATTTTGACATATATCATAGTGCTGAATGTTTACCTTATGCATTCAAGACACTTCAAAGAATACCATGGTACTATACTATAGTACGTTTACAAAAACACACTATAATGCCATTGCACTGAATGATTACCAATGGTATTTCCAAGAATACCACTCCCCACTGGTTACACAGTCTATATATGGTCCAATCAGATCTCACATCATGGTATACTTGATTACATCATAGTACTGAATGTTTACCATATTCAAATGCATGTTACTTCAAGATACTTGACCATGGTATCTCCCCTATGCATGGACAAAAACCATAGTATAACCCTGGTGCGCGTCCAGAAAACATGGTAATGGTGTCTAAAGGGATGCATCTCTGACCTGGAGCCGCCTGCGCCTGATTATTCCCGAATCATCCATGTCGTGTCCGGCGGAGGAGATGCTGCTGCTGCTGTGCGGATCAGCGGAGACTCGGTCCGCTCGGGTCCATCGGGGCGCTTCGTGCTCACCGTAATCCGGCTCATATCGAGAGTCCCAGAGGCTGGACGAGGATTCGCGACGCTCGCGACGCTCGCATCCCGCAGAAGTCCGCCTGCGACGCCATAAAGGAACCTGCGCGAGATCGTCAACATCAATGACTCGCTGCGAGCGCGTCCGCTCCTTTTAGAATCTCTCTCTCTCTCTCTCAGTGTTGTTCATTCATGTCACCCTCTCTGTCTCCGGGATGTTTGTTTAACTGATGTCTCCTCCTCTCGCTCCTCCCTCACATTAACACACCGGATTTGGGGCGTTTTTATTATTACACATGGCATTTTATTAATTATTATATATTTTACGCATGACATTTTGGGCACTTTCTGTGTGTGAGCATCATTCATCATTCTTTGATCCGGAACAGCAGAGATAGGACTAACTGCAGAACCGCAGAACCATACGTCATGACAGTCTGAGGACAACAGCACCAGACTAACAGTCTGAGGCCGGAAGTGGGCGGAGCAAGTGTTGCCTTACTAGGCATTCCGCTACTTCCGTGTTTTGGACAGTTTCAAAGTTTAAAGCAACGTTATCAAGAATTTTATTAAAACGATTGAATTGAAAACACATAAGATGCAATTACAGTGGGGCAAAAAAGTATTTAGTCAGCCACCAATTGTGCAAGTTCTCCCACTTAAAAAGATGAGAGAGGCCTGTAATTTTCATCATAGGTATACCTCAACTATGAGAGACAAAATGAGAAAAAAAAATCCAGAAAATCACATTGTAGGATTTTTAAAGAATTAATTGGTAAATTCCTCGGTAAAATAAGTATTTGGTCACCTACAAACAAGCAAGATTTCTGGCTCTCACAGACCTGTAACAACTTCTTTAAGAGGCTCCTCTGTCCTCCACACGTTACCTGTATTAATGGTATCTGTTTGAACTTGTTATCAGTATAAAAGACACCTGTCCAAAACCTCAAACAGTCACACTCCAAACTCCACCATGGCCAAGACCAAAATTGTAGACCTCCACCAGGCTGGGAAGACTGAATCTGCAATAGCTAAGCAGCTTGGTGTGAAGAAATCAAATGTGGGAGCAATTATTAGAAAATGGAAGACATACAAGACCACTGATAATCTCCCTCGATCTGGGACTCCACGCAAGATCTCACCCCGTGGGGTCAAAATGATCACAAGAACTGTGAGCAAAAATCCCACAACCACACGGGGGGACCTAGTGAATGACCTGCAGAGAGCTGGGACCAAAGTAACAAAGGCTACCATCAGTAACACACTGCACCGCCAGGGACTCAAATCCTGCAGTGCCAGACGTGTCCCCCTGCTTAAGCCAGTACATGTCCAGGCCCGTCTGAAGTTTGCTAGAGAGCATTTGGATGATCCAGAAGAGGATTGGGAGAATGTCATATGGTCAGATGAAACCAAAATAGAACTTTTTGGTAAAAACTCAACTTGTCATGTTTGGAGGAGAAAGAATGCTGAGTTGCATCCAAAGAACACCATACCTACTGTGAAGCATGGGGGTGGAAACATCATGCTTTGGGGCTGTTTTTCTGCAAAGGGACCAGAACGACTGATCCGTGTAAACGAAAGAATGAATGGGGCCATATATCGTGAGATTTTGAGTGAAAACCTCCTTCCATCAGCAAGGGCATTGAAGATGAAACATGGCTGGGTCTTTCAGCATGACAATGATCCCAAACACACCACCCGGGAAACGAAGGAGTGGCTTCGTAAGAAGCATTTCAAGGCCCTGGAGTGGCCTAGCCAGTCTCCAGATCTCAACCCCATAGAAAATCTTTGGAGGGAGTTGAAAATCCATGTTGCCCAGCGACAGCCCCAAAACATTACTGCTCTAGAGGAGATCTGCATGGAGGAATGGGCCAAAATACCAGCAACAGTGTGTGAAAACCTTGTGAAGACTTACAGAAAACATTTGACCTCTGTCATTGCCAACAAAGGGTATATAACAAAGTATTGAGATGAAATTTTGTTATTGACCAAATACTTATTTTCCACCATAATTTGCAAATAAATTATTTAAAAATCCTACAATGTGATTTTCTGGAATTTTTTTTCTCATTTTGTCTCTCATAGTTGAGGTATACATATGATGAAAATTACAGGCCTCTCTCATCTTTTTAAGTGGGAGAACTTGCACAATTGGTGGCTGATTAAATACTTTTTTCCCC
>NW_015506852.1:0-2293 GCF_001515645.1 Sinocyclocheilus grahami | reverse complement strand
CCCGTGTTTTGTTCTCACAGACACCCGGTAGCAAGTAACAAAACATTAAACTCCGGCAAGAAGATAAAGTCCTTTTTGCAAAATCATAGACATGTATTTACAAATCAAGTATAATGGGAACACAGAATGATCTTGGAGAGAGCTTTACCGAGCTGACTGCTGTAACCGAACACGACCAGGGTTTAAACTTTAAAGGCTGAACGAATGACTGACAGCCACAGCGGAGAAAAGAGTTTGTGTAAACTTTAATTTAAGGACTTAAATATTCATATGTAGCTCACATTAAGCTATCGTATGGCTTCAGAAGTAACAGAATAATTCGCACAATCGAAGAAAAAAAATAAGAAAAAAAAATAAAAAAATATCGGCTTTGGATCGGCTCTCTCTGACCGATACCAAACTGTTCCTGTGTCTGGTCGTTCTGGTGCTCAGAGCTCTGTAGCGTCGACCAGATGGCAACAGTTCAAAGAGGGAGTGTGCTGGATGTGAGGGGTCCAGAGTGATTCTGCCAGCCCTTTTGCTCACTCTGGATGAGTACAGTTCTTGGATGTAATTTGGGGTAACAAAGGGTTTTATAGGTTTGACTGAAATTATAATGCAAAAACTGACACTTTAAATCAATGTTTCAAACAACAACAACAAACAACTAAACAAAAACAGATAAAGACAAAAAGTAGTCATTGACAATTTCTAAACATACGTATATCCAAATCCAAATGTAATACGATTAATTTATGTGTGATCACAATTTCTTAAGGGATTGCACAAACCTGTTTATATATATATTTTACACAGGGCTATAGTGACAAGAAACTGCAATCGGAAAATAAATTATATACAGGTATATGTACACACACACACACACTCATATATATATACACACACACATATATACACACACACACTCACAAATTGGAAGTGTATCAATGTTGCTATTTAAGATTTGAGTGTTAACGTAATCAGTTTTATGTTATTTTGTATTGTTTGGGATTTCACCTAGGGTGTTAAAATGGCTAGAAACAGCCCTGTTTGTGAATCCCAAACAAAATGATTTATTTCTTTCATTTTCTTCCTTTGTTTATAGTGTGGTTCTTTCATTTTTGTAAACTATATTTTGTACATACCAACACTTACATTTATTTATTTATTTATTTACTTACTTAGTGTAGCTTTTTTATTTTTAAAAGAATATTTCGTACATACTAAACACACTATTTATTTACTGAATCTCAGGAGGCTATGTAGTTGATCAGTTTATTTATTTTCTTAATAAATGACCAAACTTTGTGGTCATACTACTCATGATTATAAAAAATCTAATTAAATAATACAATTTAATAAAAAAAAAATGGGGGGGGGGGTGATGCCAGGTTTACACAGGATTTACTGTGATTTTTCCCTCCCACAGATGTTCAGATGTAGAATGCGGTCAATAGATTTGCCCCCCACTGACACATTTACTGACGATTTCATCAGACATGATCTACACATGATGACTTTCATCAGGGCAGGAACTAGATTCCTGTTGCTTTGGCCTGATGAGATCGTGATTACATAGAAGAGCATGACATGAAAAGAGTTAGATGACAGAAATGGAAAAGTCTGATTCTTTGCTAAATCTATGTATTTTCATTGTGACACTCGGATGAGGACGGGACTGCGGGATCATTGCGTAATATTGAGCAGTGGAGGATTAGGTCATGATCTCACTGTTTTAACATAACATATGGTCACATCAACAGTGCTCTCTCACACTGGTGACATCACTCATCCGTACGGGAAAACCGGACAAATGCTGCGCTGCATGGGATCAGTCAGTCTGACAGACCTGATCTGGCTGATCTCATTCACTGATCCCGGAAGCAGTGCTGCCAGATGCTGTTTACAACACACTGGATGACACACAGCAACAGATTTCTGTCACACATGCCGAGAATGACACAATAGCATGCTAATATGCTACCCGCACAATTTTAGCAGCATGTGTATTTGCTGAAAATGTCCTCACCCTCAGGCCATCAAAGATGTAGATGAGTTTGTTTGTTCATCAGATTTGGAGAAATGTAGCATTGCATCACTTGCTCAGCAGTGGATGCTCTGCAGTGAATGGGTGCCGTCAGAATGAGAGTCCAAACATCTGATAAAAACATCACAATAATCCACACCACTCCAGTCCATCAGTTAATGTCTTGTGAAGTGAAAAGCTGTGTGTTCGTAAGAAACAAATCCATCATTAGGACATTTGAACTAAAATAATTCATAATCCATATCAACGCTTCCTCCAGTGAAAAAG
>NW_015506851.1:210939-221347 GCF_001515645.1 Sinocyclocheilus grahami | reverse complement strand
AATATGGAAATTGTGCCATTAATTGTATTATCATTGTATTCATTGTACTGTCATATTAATGGGATTATGTTTTCAATTGCATTATTGAAAATAATAATTATAATGATTATATAAAATCGGCTTTTAGGACACACTCAATGAGGGATCATAGATGACAAAATAAGGTGACAAATAAGAAACACCATGGCAGGTGTCGATTTAAAAAGTATGCACATTTCCTACCTTATTTGTAAATTAAATTCATCCAATTCTTCTTCTGTCGTTTCAGGTTTATTCATTGTTATCCGATTGCTAGAAAAATATAACTGGTTTTCCAAGTTCCAAATAACATTTACACATAGTTCTATTATGATACATAATATGGGGGGATTCCCCTGGTCTATATGTCTCTGCATCTGCTAAATTATTATAATTCTTTTTTATTCCCCGTGAACAGGAGTTAAAACTCCCACTCGGGTGACAATACTCCAATAACAGACCATATAAAATACCCAAATTATCTTTAAAATATTACCAAGCAACAATAAAATCAGAGAAGGACTTTAACTGCAAGCGACACGAGCATACGCAAAACAAAAGGAACGGTAACATCTTAATGTTCAAAATGTTCAGAGGATTTATGTGTTTTTCTTTTCCTGATGTTTGTTATTATTACAAATTTTTTTATCAACTTTTTTTTTTTAATTGACCTCTTAGGCATGTTGACAATAACATATTTCTTCAACATACGTTGTGTCTATGACCAAAAATTTAAGAAGATATGTTTTCAGTGGACTTATAAAATTTGCTTTTTGTCTTACCTTATTTTGATGTTAATTTTCCTTTGGATTTTTTCCTTAAATGTACGTAGAAAATAGAGAAATCCTTTGATAAAATGTTGACTGCTTTTTACAAATATCTTAATTGGGTCTTACGCCAAATGAATATTATGTTCTACAACATTGCTTGAGGTCAGTGATTTAAAATGAATAATAACTTTCTTTTATATATATTCCGATAGTAACTACACCCTTTTCGTCAGTGGGCGTATAAACAAAAGTGAAAGCAAGTTCAATGAGTATAAAAGACAGAGTGACAGAGAAAGAGAATCACACAAGATCTCATACACAGATCTAATCACATTATGGCAAATTCACTTCTTTACATTGCAATAGATTTTGGGACATCATACAGTGGATATGCCTTTAGTTTTGCTAAAGACGTGAAAGATACTGTTAGGGTGTCTTTGTGGACTACAGAAAATGGTGAAAAAACCTCAAAAACCCCCACTTGCATTTTGTTTGATGAAGAAAAGAAGTTTCTGAAATTTGGTTATGAAGCCATGTTGACATACACACGGTCAACTACAAAAACACAGGCAAAAAAAGAGTTTCTATTTGAACACTTCAAAATGGTGCTCTATGATAAAGTAAGTTTTTAGTTTTTCATTCATTACCTTCATTATTGATATTGTAATGGCATGTAATGTAATCAGAGAGAGCTGTTTTTCTAGTTTTGCTTTTGTCTATTTATATTTTTATTTTTTATTGCCTGTCTGCAAAGGAAGTTAATAGGAATTTGATGATAACTGCAAAAAATGGAGAACAGATGAAAGCAATGACCGTTTTTTCTGAGAGTCTGCAGTACTTAAAGGATCATGCACTTAAAAGGATCGAAATGAACACGTCAGAAAAGAGGTTCATTGCATCTGATATTACATGGATTTTGACTGTTCCTGCTATCTGGCATGCTGCAGCTAAACAGTTTATGAGAGAAGCAGCTATTGAGGTGAGTTCATTATTCGAAATTATACAACAGTTAGTTTTAGTCTAGTTAGTTTTGTGAATCTGATTGGTTGAGAGACATTCCAACAATCTGAGATGTTAATCATTAAAAATATTAATAGATTTTTTTTTTCTATTAATTATTTTTAGAATAACTGTACATAAATAGGTTAAACAAAATAAATGTGATTATTTCTGATAATATTATACATAATTTATGATTAATTATATAAATTTTATAATTTATACAGCTTTTGTACACACACACACACACACACATATATATATATATATATATATATATACAGTATATATATATATATACACACACTAGATACAGTACCAATATTTTGAGCGTCCCTTATTTTGCCCGTTATTTTCCTGCTGTGAAGTACTTCGATGTATCGAACACAGCACTACTGCTGTATGACATCGATGTATCGTCACAGAGATTTGACGATACGAGTATGGATACAGCCTTCTCAGTATCGATATCGCGGCACGTGTGCAGCAGTGGACCACGCTTAATTTGAATACAAGAACACAGTATGTACGTTTTTGACTCTACTAAAGCATAAAAATACCATAATATGTTTGCAGATATTTAAGAAACATGCTAAGTTAACATACTTGTTTATCTGAAATACAATGCTACAGTCAGTTATTCTCCTTTGAAAATGTGCGTTCCGGGCCGGAATGTCGGTCTCTGTTTTGGTTTGTGAAACCCGCCCACTGGCAGTTTACCCAATTGTATTTCGGCACCCCGGGTTGCCAGTTGGCGGAAAACACAGCGTATTTCATTTCCTGTTGGTGTCGTCAATCTGGCAACCTGCGTGTGCGTCAAGTCTGAGGAGGAGGGGCCAGGTGAAAAAAACCCTCTCCAATATTTAGAATTTGGACTGCAATACCTAGTTCAACCACTCAGTGTCAATCCTACATACAGCACCTTTAAAATAGAGTAGAAAAGTGCGAGGATAAATATGAATAGAGCATAATACATAGGCTACAACAAGGTTTAATCTGGCTGCAGAAGAACACAACCGGGGTTGCCTGATATAAAGAGACGTAATCCCCGAAACAGAGCTTTACACTTGCGCAATACGGAAATATCTGCTAGGTGTGCTAGTTATCTTTGTCAACCTGGCAACCATGTGCACGCGCTCTCTCTTCACTGTGGATAAATGCGCTTGCTTTCTGAAAACAGCGGTTAGCTTGCAGTTTAGCGACCTTAACCAGGAAATTAACGTTCTTAGAATTGACAAGACAGTTGACCCTGAGTGGTCAGCTAAATATCTACAGCGGATCTAAAATATGAATAGTTAATCATAACTAGTTATGGTTAATTATTCATATTTCCCCATGAGCTAATTCGCTACATTTACGACACACACAGAGAGAGAGAGAGAGGCTGTGTATGTATGAATTACCACCGTTTTGCCGTGTTTCTCTATTAACAGCGAAGCCGTGGCTTTAATTCCTTTAGAAACAATGATGCTACCAGCTCCTTGTTGAGAAAGATAATGTAGCTCTTGAGCAATTAAGCTATTTAGTTGATCAAATTGCGGGGCAGCGCCAAAAAGTTTGTTCCTGAATGTCTGAGTTCAGCCGCAACGTGATCTGTGTGAGTGACTGAGCGTGTGTGCATTAGATACAGAAGACTGTGGTACAGTTATGGAGGCCCTTCATAATGCAGAGGTCAACTGCCTGCTCTGCCAATAGTTAGAAGTGGCACTTTAGTAAGCAGTGTTTAATAAACAGCTGTTTTACTAAATTCTTCTGAGGTCAAATTCAGTGCAGTCATGTATCGTGATACGTATCGTATCGTGACTTTGCTGGTGATACACAGCCCTATACAGCAGGGGTGCTCATTCCCATACCTGAAGATCTACCTCCCTGCAAAGTTAGGCACCAACCCTAATTCAACACAACTGAACCAGCTAATTAAGATCCCCAGGAACACTTGAAAATTACAGACAGGTGTGTTTGATTAGGGTTGGAGCTGAACTCTGCAGGTAGGTAGAGCTTCGAGAACTAGGTTAGGCTCCTCTGCCCTACACCAGTCAGTCTGCGCAGCACCGCTTGAAGTTGAACACACCTAGGTGCGTTCGACTTGAAGCACGGAAACAGACGGCGGTCAATGAGAGTAGCAGTCGGGGGCGGAGTTAAAAACAGACACGTCAAGCCGTACACTTTCTGCTCCCGTTAGTGACGCTCGCGCGGTGTTTGCATACTCTACCACAGATGAAGTGAACTAAATGCAATATTTGTCAAATACACAGATGTTTCAGAAATGTTTTCATGAGCAACAGAAACACTTTTTATGTACTGCTTTATTCTTGAACAAATGGCGCTGTATTAAGTTCAACGTAAATATCTACTATTTAAATACTAATAAAGTGGGGGTACAAATGCTTTTATCAGTGTTTTTTGATAAACGGGACTCAATATAACATTGCAACTACAGTAAAAAAGCTTTTACTCTTCTAAAAACACAGATTTGTGGCCATTATTGGAATTGAAATGGATAGATTAAACCTGAAACACATGTGTTCCCTTTCCAGGGAATTTTGAACTGCGTCCTCTAGGGGTCGCTATATGGAAAAACACCAACAACACCATGACGTCACTAGCGGTGCGACTATAGTATAAATAGGCGCCGGGAGAACACATCATCCTCTTCTTCATCTTCACTGACTGTTTTGTTTGAAGCGTGCATTTCAGTGGTAAGAGCGATCTCTATTCATCTCATTATGGCGAGCACTAGCAAAGCGTTTAGAGGATGTGTGGATCCGTGTCGTCGTTATTTAACATCTGATGACACACACGATCTATGCATTGTTTGTTTGGGCGAAGAGCACGCACACAATGTCTCCGAGGGTGCAATCGGCGTGCACTGCGAGCGTTTTCCAATGAAAAAGCTCCACTCACGTTTGTCTCTCTTTTCGAGGAAAGAGGGGCAGCCATCTGATTCCCGCGATCCAGGACCCGCCGCTGCTGAGGCACGGAAGGGAATGACCTCGTGGGGATCGCAGGTGGATCTGGCCGATGAGTTTGAAGAGGGGTTTTCCCTCTCGCGATCGTCAGCTGTGGACGAGAGTGAGCCGCTGGAGGATGATGTTATTTCATAAACATTGTCTGATTCAGCGGCCAGTGCTCTGCTGGGATCAGCCCAGCAAAAGCTGGAAATGTCTGAGGAGGGCGAAGCTGAGGCTGAGCCTTCCCAATCCTCCTGCCCTGCGCATGATGAGCTTTTGAAAGTTATGGATTGCGCCACGGCGAGGCTTTACTTGATGTGGAAGCGGGCAAAGAAAGTGACGCCACAAGGTCGTCTCGATGAACGTTATCTTTCTGGCCATAACCCTCCACCTCAGGTGAGCCTTCCTTTCTTCCTGATCTCCATACGTTTTCCTCACGCATCCATTGATTCCAGCATACGAGTTATGCCAACATCGAGAATCTGCAGAATTTCCTGGACGTCCGGGCTGGGCTTATGCTTTCAGGCTGCCCTGTCTGGTTTACCATATCTAGGTCGCCCTGAGGGGCCTCCTGATCACCAGGATATCCCCTCTTGCTGAGGCATCGAGCGGGAAGTATAGGTAGCATTTGCGAGAACCTTCTTGTGTAATGCTGTCTCAGGCAGTGCTCCCCTCGCCTTAGAGGGTCGTATTTGAGCTTGCTTCTCCCGTTTTGCTCAGTACTTACGGGTATCTGTGAACAGATGCTTGGAAAACTCTTAAATCCATACTATGGTAAGTACACACGTTATGCTTTGCGCACTTTCTAAAATCCACATAGTGGTAAGTGTGCACGTTATGCTTTGCCCACTTTTCTGAAATCCTGTATGGTAAGGGTTACGCGTTATTAGCCTCGTTCCTTTTCTCTGAGTTGATTTAGTTCTCTGCTTTCCCAGAGCACCTGGAACCAGCAGCATCAGGCAAACTAGGCCTTTCCTCTGCCTCTCTGATGCGCCGAGTTTTCTGGCTAGCTTGCAGTACGCTTACCCTTCTGATTTCTAACGATCGAGCTGTAGGTTGAGCCCCTCTCGTTGAGAGCTGGGTGTATTGCTCCCTCAGCTAGAGATTTACTGCTAGCCATTCCAGCAGTATACCTTAGATCGAGTTGATGACTTCTCAAACATAGTGTTTTGGGATGCACCATTTCCATCTATGGGCTGCTCTTTCAGAGTGCCACGAGGGCCCCTTAGAATGGTTTTTAAATCCATGTTATGGTGAGTGTGCACGTTAGTCTTTGTACACTTTCTAAAATCCACACTGTGGTAAGTTTACACGCTAGTACCCTGGGTTCTTTCTTAAATCCTGTATGGTAAATGGTAAATCCTGCATGCACTCCCCTCAGCATGGTGGCGTGGGTATACCGTTCCCCTAGAGGACGCAGTTCGAAGTTCCCTTGAAAGGGAACGTCTCAGGTTACGTAT
Organism: Sinocyclocheilus grahami; assembly: GCF_001515645.1. Classification (NCBI taxonomy): domain Eukaryota; kingdom Metazoa; phylum Chordata; class Actinopteri; order Cypriniformes; family Cyprinidae; genus Sinocyclocheilus; species Sinocyclocheilus grahami. Next base: position 215,149 of record NW_015506851.1, on the reverse strand, counting down.
GTAATCACGGTTCCCTGAGTAGGGAACGAGACACTGCGTCCTCTAGGTTTCTTGCCATGTTTTGGATGCAAGCTTCAGACGAAGAAGTGGATGATGGGTTCTCCTGGCGCCTATTTATACTATAGTCGCACCGGTAATGACGTCATGGCTATCGCCGGCCAACGTGCTGTTGGTATTTTTTGAATGTATGCTTCAGACATGGGTCACGACGAGGCGTTCCCCATAACGACCCCTAGAGGACGCAGTGTCTCATTCCCTACTCCGGGAACCATGGTTACATACGTAACCTGAGACGATCCTCGTCATGCGGTGAATCTGGCCAATCATGCAACAGTTGTTTCATCATCAGAGCTCCTGCAGTCGCTCTGGAGAAACTACGCCGGCTGAGTCAGATCTCTCGAATCGCTCTTGCGGCACTTTGATGCCACACGTGACAGTTACATGGCGTCAGACAAAATTGCTAACCGGCATGCACTGCTTCAAGTCAGAATTTGATCGATCTGCACAGCGCTGCGTTGAGTCAAACGCACCTCTTCTCTCCTCATCTTTATCATATGACAAGCGCCACTCACATGGCAAATTATTGTCACGTGACTTTCCCTGCTCACAATCCCCATAGTTTTAATAGGCTTGTTCAAGATACATCGGTGCTGCAAAGACCGATCGGCGTATGACATCAAAGTACCGCGAGAGCAATTGGAGGGCAGACGACTCTTTATGCTTTTGAATTGCTCTTGCGGTACTTTGATGTTATACGCCGATTACACTGTAATGTAAAATCATCCTGCTCACTCATTCACAGAGAACAATATAATGATTTATGAGACATTTATAAGACATGTATACTTTTATAAAGACATGTTTTGTGAAAGGCTGTATGTGAGGGAGTAACAATGGCCATGAATATTTAGAGATTCACACCTGTCTTTGACAAAAGGCCCTCCCTCCCCTAATGGCCCATCAGCTAACTCTGAGGCAAGTAAGAAAGAATGTGAGGAGGTTCAAATAATCGGGGGTTTGATTATTTCTATTTTATTTACAACACAGTCTAATCAAAATCTATATAATGAAGGTCAAAGACACATTATTGAGCACACTGATCTAAAGACAGAGACTTAAACAGTGACACACCTTTGCGCTATTGTGCTGACAACAGATCCTGTTCAAATGTTGAAAAAGGGATAAATCATACCTGATATTTATATATGAGTGTTTGCTGCTTCTTTCCATAGATTAAAAAACAAACAAAACAAAACAAAAAACAGCCCCATCATCAGTAGTCATGGAGTTTATTTGACCATATTCATGTAGAATATCAGCCCAATGTAATTGAACATCTGATGCTGGCACACCGCTCTCAGAGAAAAACAGTTGTGAAATGAAGTGAAGTCTTCAAGGTATATGGTCACCAAAAAATTAAAATAAATATATCTGTTGGCAGATTTTTGTGACACATTTCAGACAGAAGTTTACAGAGACAGAGACTGAAAGTGCACCCTATTTGTTTTCTTTATTTTAAAAAAGCACAATGTTTTGTTATTATTATGAGTGTATACAAATAAAAGTAGATTCGAATGATGTATTGCTATTATCTATACGATCAAAAATTACAGAGTAATTTAAGTTCTTTTCAGTATTAACAGGAAAAAATGCCACAAACCGCGCCTGCAAGTTTTTCGACCCCAAAGGGTTAAACATTCTTATAACAAAAGTAGGCACTATTACCAGTAGCAGACAGAGTTGGATAACTGATCCAATTAAAGGTCTTCTGTATCCTCAGTATTTCTTATCCTAAAATATATCCCATTTAGTGGACAACCTTAGTATTGTAGCTTTTATCTGTCAGTTGAAATTTCAGTCCCACTTTATATTATGTGGCTTAACTACTATGTACTTACATTTAAATTAATAATTTGGTTCAATGCACTTATTGAGTACATACATGTTTTTACATGGTACTTATATTTAAAAAATACCTGCATGTAATTACATCTGTATTTAATTTCTGTGATTACATTTATAATTACACTGTTGACCCATCCTTTACAACAAATGTACAAGGTGCTTACAGAGCCTTCGCCCGCCCCCACCTGGGTAGCTCTAACCATTTCTCTGTCATGCTTGTGCCATCTTACCAACCACTTCGGAGACGTGTGAAATCTGTTTCCAAATTCATCAGAAGATGGACTGATGGAGCTATGTTAGCTTTGGAGGACTTTTTTTGAGGGCACCAACTGGTATGTGCTCAAGGAGGCTGCTACATCGGATGGTGTTATGGATATTGAAGAATACGCCTCATCTGTCACATGCTACATTAACAAATGTGTAGACAATGCCTACAAGAAAATAACAGTACCTTCAAACCAAAAACCGTGGTTCAATGCAGAGGTTTGTTCCCTCCTGAAACCACAAGATGCTGTTTTTAGGACAGAGGATAAAACAGCACTGAGGGAATCAAGGAACAACTTGACTGCAGGAATAAAGAGAGCCAAAGCCTCGTACTCCCAAAGGATCAAAGAACATCTGAAGACTAATGATCCCCAGCAAATGTGGAAGGGCCTGAAAAATCTTACTGATTATAGGAGCAAAAACTGCAACAATGCTTCTATCAGTGATCCCCTTCTGCCGCATGCACTGAACAACTTTTTTGCCCATTTTGATCAACATAACAGCAACCCATCCACAAAACTAATTCCATCAGAGGATGATCAGGCACTGTTCTGTACAACAACAGAGGTGAAAAGGATCCTACAGAGAGTGAATCCACACAAGACTACTGGCCCAGATAGCATTCCTGGATTGGTGCTGAAAGAATGCTCAAGTCAGCTGACAGATGTCCTTACAGACATCTTTAATATCTCATTAGCCAGTCTGTAGTCCCAGGATTCCCCAAAATGTCTCCATCATTCCTGTACCAAAATGAATACCAATAACTTGCTTTGATGACTATTGCCCTGTGGCACTCACGTCAATCATCATGAACTGCTTCAAACGGCTGGTGATGGCTTACATCAAGACAATTATTCTACCTACACTCGACTCTTTACAGTTGGCTTACAGACAAAATCGTTCTACTCCAGATGACATATCGCATGTTATCCAACTGGCTCTTTCACATCTGGAACACAAAAACAGGTATGTCAGGATGCTTTTTGTAGACTTTAGTCCTGCATATAATACAGTCTTGTCATAGACCATTATCAGCAAACTTTGAGCACTTGGACTTAATGCTACACTTTGCAAATTGGTCTTGAATTTTTAATAAAAGAAATTAGGTAGTGAGGATACAAGAGAACACATCTCATGCCCTCGTTCTGAACACCGGAGCTCCTCAGGGATGTGTCCTTAGTCCACTACTACTGTTTACACTACTTACCCATGACTGTGTTGCACAACATCAGGATATACAGAGAGGAGGTGGAGGTCCTGGAGCAGTGGTGCAAAACCAATAATCTGACCCTCAATGTCAGCAAAACGAAAGAAATGATCACTGACTTCATGAAGTCTTTTGTTACTCACCCTCCACTGCTCATTAATAATGCTGCAGTGGTGATAGTTGAAAGCTTCAAGTTTTTAGGAGTTCATATAACAGATGATTTATCATGGAACAAGAAGATCACTTCTTTGGTGAAGAAAGCCCAACAACGACTACACTTCCTGAGAAGACTAAAAAAGCAGGCATGATTAAGATCATCATGATTAACTTTTACAGATGTATATTTGAGGGCATCCTGCCCAATAACATCACAGTTATGGTTTGGCAGTTGTTCGGCTGCTGACAGGAGGTAAAGGAGGGTGCAGAGGGTGGGGGCAAAAAAAAAAAAAAAAAAACCTGTCCCTAACCTTACCCGTATCCACCCTCAATAGCAGCAAAAGTGTTTTGCAATACAATATGAATAAAATAAGTACATTGTACTTATTTTTTTTATGTAAGTACATAGCCGTTAAGGCTACCTAATATAAAGTGGGACCAAAATTTCTGATAGTTTATAACAGTGAAAAGTGCATGCTGTGGAGTTTGATATACTCATCCTGATGAGATCTACATATGTATGAATATTTGTGACTGTAGGTAGGTGAAACAGTGTGTGCTACAGCTCCTCGAAAATGGCCCTTTAAAAGGTGTGCCAGGGCCCCCTCGGTGACCCCCCCCCCCCCCCCGGGGCGGGGGGGAAAAACCCGGTGGCCCCAGATTTCAACACTGTGGGAC
>NW_015506851.1:210327-210897 GCF_001515645.1 Sinocyclocheilus grahami | reverse complement strand
CTACAATACTTGTAACAAGGAGTAGAATTTACAGTTTTAGCTATATGGAGTTTGCACAAGACTAAATAATGATCTGAGATATCATCGCTTGGCTGCATAATTTCAACACCATCAACATCAATTCCATGTGACATTGTCGAAATCATACTCTAGATTTAATACTGAGTAGGTCCTGAGATGTGTTGTCTAACCCCAATAGAGTTCAGAATGTCTATTAATGCTGATCCCAATGCATCTTTTTCATTATCAACATGGATATTAAAATCACCAACAATTAAAACTTTATCTGCAGCCAGCACTAACTCGGATATAAAATCAGCACATTCTTTACTAAAGTCTGTATGGTGCCCTGGTGGCCTCTGGTGGCCTGTATACAGTAGCCAGTACAAACATCACAGGGGATTTATCATTAACACTTGTTTCTCTGGATAATGTTATATGAAGCACCATTACGTCAAACGAGTTATACTTGAAGCCCACCCTCTGAGAAATACTGAAGATATTGCTATAAATTGAAGCAACACCTCCCCCTTTACCTTTTGGACGCGGCTCATGTTTATAACAGTAATC
>NW_015506851.1:207737-208879 GCF_001515645.1 Sinocyclocheilus grahami | reverse complement strand
AATTTCAACACCATCAACATCAATTCCATGTGACAGTATTAAATCTAGAGTATGATTTCGACAATGAGTAGGTCCTGACACGTGTTGTCTAACCCCAATAGAGTTCAGAATGTCTATGAATGCTGATCCCAATGCATCTTTTTCATTATCAACATGGATATTAAAATCACCAACAATTAAAACTTTATCTGCAGCCAGCACTAAGTCGGATATAAAATCAGCACATTCTTTAATAAAGTCTGTATGGTGCTCTGGTGGCCTGTATACAGTAGCCAGTACAAACATCACAGGGGATTTATCATTAACACTTGTTTCTCTGGATAATGTTATATGAAGCACCATTACGTCAAACGAGTTATACTTGAAGCCCACCCTCTGAGAAAGAAGCAACACCTTCCCCTTTACCTTTTGGACGTGGCTCATGTTTATAACAGTAATCTTGGGGGGTAGACTCATTTAAATTAATGTAATCATCAGGTTTTAGCCAGGTTTCTGTCAAACAGAGCACATCTAGTTTATGATCAGTGATCATATCATTTACAAAAAGCGCTTGCTTAGAAAGTGGTCTTATATTCAATAAGCAAAGCTTTATCATTTGTTTATCTGTATTATAGCCGTTTTTTATTTGTTGAACATCAATTAAATTGTTATGTTTTTTGTATTTTTTAGTTCGGGGAACAGACACAGTCTCTATAGTGTGATATCTAGGTGAAAGGGTCTCTATGTGCTGAGAATTAACTGATTTCTGTGACGTGAGGCGGCTAGCAGACGGTCGGTTTAGCCAGTCCGTCTGCTTCCTGACCTGGGCCCCAGTTAGTCAAGTACAAACTCAAAGACTATGTGCCATATTTCTAGAGAGAAGAGTGGCACCACCCCAGGAGGGATGAAGACCATCTCTTTTCAACAGCTCAGGTATGCCCCAAAAACTCGTCCAATTGTCTATGAACCCTATGTTATTCTGTGGGCACTACTTAGACATCCAGCCATTGAGTGACGACAGTCTGCTGTGTATCTCATCACCACAGTAAGCAGGGAGGGGACCAGAGCATATTACGGTGTCTGACATCATACTTGCAAGTTCACACACCTCTTTAATGTTATTTTTAGTCATCTCCGACTGGCGAAGTCGAACATCATTAGCG
>NW_015506851.1:206020-206622 GCF_001515645.1 Sinocyclocheilus grahami | reverse complement strand
GATTTATCAATTTATCATTAACACTTGTTTCTCTGGATAATGTTATATGAAGCACCATTACGTCAAACGAGTTATACTTCCCTCTGAGACTCTGAGAAATACTGAAGATATTGCTATAAATTGAAGCAACACCTCCCCCTTTACCTTTTGGACGCGGCTCATGTTTATAACAGTAATCTTGGGGGGTAGACTCATTTAAAATAATGTAATCATCAGGTTTTAGCCAGGTTTCTGTCAAACAGAGCACATCTAGTTTATGATCAGTGATCATATCATTTACAAAAAGCGCTTGCTTAGAAAGTGGTCTTATATTCAATAAGCAAAGCTTTATCATTTGTTTATCTGTATTATAGCCGTTTTTTATTTGTTGAACATCAATTAAATTGTTATGTTTTTTGTATTTTTTAGTTCGGGGAACAGACACAGTCTCTATAGTGTGATATCTAGGTGAAAGGGTCTCTATGTGCTGAGAATTAACTGATTTCTGTGACGTGAGGCGGCTAGCAGACGGTCGGTTTAGCCAGTCCGTCTGCTTCCTGACCTGGGCCCCAGTTAGTCAAGTACAAACTCTAAGACTATGTGCCATATTTCTAGAGAGAAGA
>NW_015506851.1:182419-205942 GCF_001515645.1 Sinocyclocheilus grahami | reverse complement strand
ATTGTCTATGAAACCTATGTTATTCTGTGGGCACTACTTAGACATCCAGCCATTGAGTGACGACAGTCTGCTGTGTATCTCATCATCACGGTAAGCAGGGAGGGGACCGGAGCATATTACAGTGTCGGACATCGTACTTGCAAGTTCACACACCTCTTTAATGTTATTTTTAGTGAGCTCCGACTGGCGAAGTCGAACATCATTAGCGCCGGCGTGAATAACAATCTTACGGTATGTACGTTTAGCATTAGCCAGCACTTTTAAATTTGCCAAGATGTCAGGCGCTCTGGCTCCCGGTAAACATTGGACTATGGTGGCTGGTGTCTCTATTTTCACGTTTCATACAATAGAATCCCCAATAACTAGAGCACTTTGATCAGGTTTCTCAGTGGGTGCATCACTGAGTGGGGAGAACCTGTTTAATGTTTTGATCGGAACGGAAGAGCAGTGTTTTGACCCGCGACTATGCCGCCTCACAGTCACCCAGTCGCCCTGCTGCGGAGGCTATGTAACCGGAACCGAACAATGTACAGGACTCCCTGAGCTAGTTGCATCCAAAGCCGTATCTAGAGCCCTCACATTCTTATTGTCCTCAATTAAAGTTTGGATGCGTGTCTCTAATTCTGAAATCTTCTCTGTCAGCCTAACTATTTCCCTGCATTTATCACATGTGAATCCCTCGTCGCTGACAGAGAGAGCTAAACTATACATGTGGCATGCGGTGCAGGTGACAATGCAAGGAGAAGCCATTACTCACCGTGACAGTAGAATAATTCCAACTCACCAAAGTTGTTGATGGACTTTGTCAGAACAAGAGAGAAAAGAAACAGAGCGAGAAAAGATTAAAGACGGATGATGTCAAATTAGTTTGGTGATAAAATCAGAAATATGGTGAGAATTAAATTATACTTTAGCGATTTATACAACAGAGAGTGATAGTAAGAGAGATTTCAACAGATAAACAAAGCTACACGGAGCTACAAACGCACTCAGCAGCACAGCAGACAGGAACAGGAAGCAATCTCCAACTGGAAGCCCTAATGCTAGTGCACTCTCTTCAATAAAGTTAAACGGTCTTATGTCCATGTGGAGGTTAAAATCACCCAAGATAAGAGTTCTCTCAAATTTGAGGCACAACAAACACAATATATTTGCTAAGCATTACCCAGAATCCCTCATAATTCTCACCTGATCTCACTCAGTTCTATACACCTGGATCCTATCACAGTCTCATCAATGTTCTATAAAAGACATATGCTGAATTTGGAACCACATACTACTCTTTCTGTTTCTGCCATAGAAGGATATGGGAGACATATTAAAATAAAATCTTTGGAACTTTAAATATGCATTATTGTAAAGGACTGAGAATGACATTGGAGATCCAAGTGCAAGCTTTTATTAAAACAAGTCGTACTCAAGACAGGCAGGGTCAAACACCAGCAAACAGTAGTATCCAAGCCATAACAAAGAGTAATCTGAAAAACAAGTAATGGTCAGGGCAGGCACCAAACAATCATTAAACAAGGAAACAGTCCAAGGTCAAAAACAAGACGAGGCAAGACAAAAAATAAGGCAGTGATATCAAGGATAAATGCTCAGTAATGTCCGCAAACAGCTAAACAAGACTTCGCAAAGAGTATGTATTGGAGTGCAGCTTAAATAGTCCACTGACAAGAAACATGGGTATATGCAATCAGTTCCTAGGCATGGTGTGTAATGGGAAATTAAGTCCGGGATACAGTGGCAAGGTCTGAGATGGAGTTCCCTCTAGAGGAGCTCATGGGCACTCCAGCTGGGGATCATGACAATTATCTAATTTCCAAACCTCTTTCAAAATCCTTAGGGCAGTGTTCTGAACCCATAGAGTCCAAACTCGATATGGATTTGAAGTATCACCCAGTTGTTCATGAATGAGTTGTGGGTTGTCATCCAGGGACAGTTTCCACTGAACATGCAGATTTCCTTATTATATATGTCTCTGTAGAATGTGTTCCTTGCAGTTTTTATGTAGAGAGTCAATGGTTGTTCACAACTAGGTTTCAGGTAGGACTATGGTGAACAAAAGGAAAATGGTGATGGGATTGGTCTTCACAAATTATATCTGGCAACTGCATTTTCAGGCTTATATTTCTTGCCCAAATGGTCCTTTGTGATACTTCTTTGGAGGTATGCCAACATGTAGCGCCGTTGCGCTTTGGGCGTCCCGTGTTCGAGTCCCTGCTCATGGACCTTTCCTGATCCTGTCCTCTCGGTTCCTGTCTAACTACTGTCCTATCAAATAAAAAGGCAAAAACGCCAAAAAATAAATCTAAAAAAAAAAAACGGTTACACTTTACTTGAAGGGGTGTGCATAAGACTGACACAATCATGACATGACACCTACATAATCATGACATGACACATGTCATGGATATGAAGGGTTTTTATGCATGTTTATGACAACTGTCATTAAGTGTCATTCGCTCAGTTATGTCATTTTTAATGCAAAGATGACATTGTTTGAGATGTCTTTGTTATGGGCTATGGTTAGGGGTAAGGGTAGGGGTAGGGTTAGGTTAGGGTTAGGTCAAATAATGTCATATTTGCATTAAAAATTACATAACTGAGCGAATGACACATAATGACAGTTGTCATAAACATGCATAAAACCTTCTTCATATTCATGACGTGTCATGTCATGATTATGAAGGTGTCATGTCAGTCTTATGCACACCCCTTCAAGTAAAGTGTTACCAAAAAAACTTTCTGTTCACCCTGCTGCCATCTGGGAAGCGCTTCCGTAGTCTGATGGCCAAAACTGAGAGACTTAGGAGAATCTACTTCCCTCAGGCCATCAGGCTCGTAAACTCAGCCTCTTAATATCTACAGGACTTCACCAACACACTCACCACAGCCGTTACATGACATTGTTGCTGCACACAGCACTTTCTGGTATCGTTGCTGCTATGTAACAACCTGCTCTGTTGTACTTCACTTCAAATTCTTCTCTGTACATACCTCAGCATATTCTTCACTTGTACATTCCTGTTTCTTTGAATATTTATTATATATCCTCATTTCTAAGATTATTGTGTAATCCCCTGTACTCTTAGGCTCTTTATTTTTTATACGGGGGAAGTCGTGGCCTAATGGTTAGAGTCGGACTCATAACCCAAAGGTTGCGGGTTTGAGTCTCGTACCGGCAGGGATTGTAGGTGGGGGGAGTGAATGTACAGCGCTCTCTCCCACCTTCAATACCACGACTGAGGTGCCCTTGAGCAAGGCACCGAACCCCCAACTGCTCCCCGGGCGCCGCAGCATAAATGGCTGCCCACTGCTCCGGGTGTGTGTTCACGGTGTGTGTGTGTTCACTGCTGTGTGTGTGCACTTTGGATGGGTTAAATGCAGAGCACTAATTCCGAGTATGGGTCACCATACTTGGCCACATGTCACTTCACTTCACTTTTTTTTTTGTACAGTCTTATTATCTTATCTCCATGTTTATTACTTTCTTTGTCTTATATTTTTCTAAATTTGCACAACCTATGGAGCGGACCTGATTTACATTTCACTACTGGTTATGTATTATATATATATATATATATATGTAACTGAGTATGTGACAAATAAAAATCTTGAATCTAATCTATTAACCAGCAGAAAGGCACAGTCACACAGGCATTCTTTGTTAACATTAGTTCAAAGTGACTACAACATTAAGCTTCGGTTTTTTTCCTGTTTTACTTTGAAAATCTTATAGTGACAGTAATGTTTTAATTTTTGTCAATAGTTATGAAAATGAAAAGTCAATACCATTAATATAAAATATGAGAAAAACATCCTCCTGTATGGTCATCGTGAAAGTGCTTGACTAAACGTTCCTCAGGAGCTTTTAGTTCAAAAGTGTGTGCATTTAGAGAAATATTGAGTGAGTGAAGTGACGTGTGGCCAAGTATGGTGAACCATACTCGGAATTTGTGCTCTGCATTTACCCCTTCCAAATGCACTCACACAGTAGTGAGCACACACCCAGAGCAGTGGGCAGTCAATGCTGCAGCGCCCAGGGAGCAGTTGGGGGTTCGGTGCCTTGCTCAAGGGTCTCACCTCAGTCATGGTATTGAAGCTGGTTATTCACTCCCCCCACCGACAATTCCTGAGACTCAAACCCGCGACCTTCGGGTTACAAGTCCAACTCTTTATCAATTAGGCCACGACTGCCCCAATGGATTTATGGATTATCATATGTTTATATAAATTCCTATAGAAATTATTAGTATTTATTTCATTTTTACCTAAAATGAGACAACAACAATCTCATAATGCCCATTTCATTCATAATGGAGTCCTGAGGGCACCCTCACAGAGAAAGTGCACAAGTGAGATTCATAGAGTCATTAATCTTATGATGTTCCTGGAAATTCCTTATATTCACAAAGGCATCCAGAGATTTCTGCAGCTGAAAAACATGCAAAGAGAGTCATTTTGACTGATGAAATCAGTGTTTTTTGAGCCATCAATTTTTAGGTTTAGTTGTTGGGGGGTGGCTAACTGGTTAGTTATAAATAAACCTTAAACCTACTAAATTATTAAATACTTTACTCAGTACTACCAAGTTTACATCTTTCAAGCATTCACTTTGTAATTTCTGAATAAAGATATTTAGTGTTTTTACAGACTCTGATCTTGATCTGTTTCGCTTTTCAGGCAGGTCTTGTGACAGAGTCTGAGCCTGAGCGGCTCATCTTTGCCTTGGAGCCCGAGGCTGCATCGGTTTACTGTATGCAACTACCAAAGGATGGCTTCATAGCTGAGGATTTCAGTACAGATAGACTGAAACAGAGTCCTGGAACCCAGTACATGGTTGTGGATTGTGGAGGTACAGTCTTAACTTTTAGAAATTTCTGTATCTTTTTTCTCTTCTCTTTCACAGTTCAGAATGATACATTCGTGTAAATGATATGTATGTAGCTTCTCCAAACTTACTTATCAAAGAGCTTTGTAATAGGATTTGCTAGGTTTTGAAGAGGGTGTTATTTTCAGAGAAATTGGGAATAAAAATCACTTGCCTTTTGTGTTGTCTTGTAGGGTACCAGGGTTAATATATTTTCCCACAACTTCCTTGCACTTACTTCCATTCTCACAAACAAGACATAGAACAATATTCCACTGAATCATTTGGAGGGCATCTGTCAACTTTGATCAAGTAATTACTTGTTTTTTCACCTTAAAATGACAAAAAAAAGAGGAGAACCAGAGAAAAGAATTTAACATAAACACTGATGACCCAAAATATTTTGACCACCTGCCAAAAATGCTGTTGGTCCTCTGCGCGCTGACAAAACAGTGCCTTCTCACACAAGCATGGACTTTACAATACCCCTGAAGGTGTCTTGTGATATTGGGCCCCAAGACATTAACAGCAGATCCTTCAAGTCATGTAGGTTGCGAGCAGTAGCCACCATGGATTGAAGTTGCTGGTCCAGCACATCCCATGAATGCTCAATTGTATTGAGATCTGGAGAATTTGGAGGCCAGGGCAACACCTTGAACTATTCATCATGTTCCTCAAAACTTTCCTTCACAATGTTTGCAGTGTGGCAGGGTGTATTATCTTCCTATAAGAAGCCACTTCCACCAGGCAACATCATTGTCATGAAGGGGTGTACTTGGACTGAAACAATGTTTAGGTAGGTGGAACATGTCAAATTTACATCCACATGAATGGCCAGACCCAGTTTCCCAAAGCATTACACTCTCTCCACCAGCTTGTCATCATCCCACAGCGCATCCTGATGCCATCACTTCCCCAGGAAAATGGTGTACATGTACACAGCCATCCACATAGACATTGTCCTAAGCACAACAGAGTGTGACGCTTTGTGTTGTGACACATTTCTCCCATAACCATCATTACATTTTTGTGACTTGTGCCACAGTAGACTTTCTATTATCTTGGATCAGGCAAAATAGTCTTCACTGCCCTTGTGCATCTATGAGCCTTGGGTGCCCAACACACCGTTGCTTGTGGTACGCTCCTTCTCAGACCACTTTTGGTAAATTCAAGCCTTACCTTTTCAGAGCATCGCCATAACAATTTGGTCCTTGTCAAAGTTGCTCAGATCTTTATTACTGCCCATTCCTCCTGCATCCAACAAAATAATTACAAGAACTGATTGTTTGCTTACAACTGAATTTACCCCAGACCTTGATATGCGGCCTTATTAGGAGATGATCAACAATGTTATCTTTACCTGTGACTAATCATAATGTCTTGGCTCATCACTGTATCATCACTCAATAGTATTTGCCAATCTTTTTCTAATTGCATTTTTTATTTCTTAACTATGAGGTGAATCCATTGACAGATTGTCTATCTTCTGCTTGTGAGAAAACTGTATTACTCATTGTCAAGGGCATCATCAAGCCACTTTTTTTGTGGTATTCCTCCTGAAATCATCATACCATTCTTAGTTATTGTCAGCCCTGTTCAGTAGACCTTTGAGTATAGTGGAGGCTACCATTAATGTACCTGCTCTGCCCAGCTGCCATGCCAATTGCACCTACGATAAACAATCCAACAGTTACCACTTCCTCATTCCTCATTGCGCAGTGGCCACCCAGGCATCCGACAAACACTCTTTCTCCTGTGTCCACACTTGGATAAGTACATTGAAAGGTTCATCCAAGGATGTCAGGAATGTGCCATATCCAAGACACCATGCCAGCTCCCATCAGGTAAATATCTCTTTCTACCCCTTATGCACTGTCCATGGTCAGACCTGAGAGTTAACTTTACAGCAGACCCACTATCCTCAGAAAGTTTGACCTGCATCCTTGTTGTCGTAGATCAGTTGTCCAAATAGTGTAGACTGATTCCTCTCAAATGTCTTCCAACAGCAGTGAAAACTGCTCTTCTGACATGTGTTCCACAACTGTGGTCCTCTTGAGGACATATTTGACATAGGACCATAGTTCATCTCTAGAGTCTGGTTGAGCATTCTTCTCCCTCCTGGGGGTGACCATGAGCTTCTCTTCAGGCAAATAGAGAGAAAGATCCATGAGATAAATTGTTTCTTGAGGACTTTCTGACATGGCCACATGCATAGCTGGAACCATTTCCTCCCCTGGACTAAGTATGCCCAAAACTTCCTTTGCCAACCTTCCAGAGGGAGAGGTTTCAGCTGTCAACCACTGGTTCTGGGCGAGTGTGAGGGTCGGAAACAAAGCTCATCATCACCTGAAATGGGCCATTTGCTGCCATAAGAGCCACGTAGCTTTTCAGCCCAGGCAGGAGATGTGGTTTTCTACCAGGAACATCAGGCTGTGACTTCCATGTAAAAAGCTAAGTTCCAGATTCATTGATGGTGATTGGCCCAGTGACATATAAGCTCCAACTCCCTGCACATTACTGGATTTACCTCACCTTCCATGAGTCACTCTTAAAGCCTCACAAATGAGGCACAAGGGGATCATCAGCTGGACCAGGCTCTAAGACACCCATGCAGGTTCTCCCTCCACACAAACACAAAGATCCAACTTCATCTGAATTCTAATCACTTGCACGTGACACTCATCATCACTGCGATCAAGGACTGTTTAAAAACCCTTACTTTCAGTCACTTGGCATCTGACCTCTCCAATGACTCTATTCCTGTGGTCTACTTACAAGATGGTAATTACAAGTTTGATCCATGATTACATGATTGCTCCATGATTACCTGATTCCATTATGCCTGTCAAAATCTGGATCATACAGAGCACAGTCAGTATAGAGAAAAGAACAAAAGACCAAAGGCTCACCACCTTATTTATAAGCTTGCTTGACCTCAGTAAGGAACAGTATACAGGAATAAGCAGCACTGCATTGTGGTCAGAGTATGCTAATGGTCGTTTATATTTTGCAGTATGTGCATTTAATATATTCCTGGTCTAACACCCCACACCCTCTCTGACCATCTCTCTACACAATCGTTAACATCTCCAGCAACCCCCCTCTCCCCCCTCCTGCACTTCAGATCAGTGAAGATGATGATGTGTGTCAGGTCTTCAGAAAGCAGAAGAGATGGAAAGCACCAGGCCCAGACAGTGTCAGACCAGCCTGTCTGAAATCCTGTGCTGACCAGCTGGCCCCTATCTTTTCACAGATCTTCAACAGATCACTGGAGCTGTGCGAAGTCCCGGCCTGCTTCAAATGCTCCACCATCATCCCCGTCCCAAAGATACCCAAGATAACAGGACTTAATGACTACAGACCCGTTGCTTTAACATCTGTGGTCATGAAGATATTTGAGAGGCTGGTGTTGACTTATCTATAGGACATCACTGGACCCTTGTTGGACCCCCTGCAGTTTGCTTACCAAGACTGTGTTATATGCTACAACATCTGGACTTATGTGAGGATCCTGTTCGTGGACTTCAGTTCAGCCTTCAACACCATCATCCCAACACTCCTCCAGACCAAACTAACCTAGCTCTATCTGTCAGTGAATCACCAGCTTTCTGACAGTTAGGCAACAGTTAGTAAGACAGGGGGAATTGATTAATTCACCAGTACTGGTGCCCCTCAGGGTTGTGTTCTCTCTCCACTGCTCTTCTCCCTGTACACCAACGACTGCACATCTAAAGACCCCTCTGTCAAGCTCCTGAAGTTCGCGGACGACACTACAGTCATCGGCCTCATTCAGGACAGAGATGAGCCTGCTTACAGACAGGAGGTTAAAGAGCTGGCTGTCTGGTGCAGTCCTAACAACCTGGAGCTCAAGATGCTCAAAACAGTGGAGATGATCGTGGACTTCTGGAAAACTCCCCTGCCCTCCCCCCACTCACCATCATAGATAGCACTGTGGCTGCAGTGGAGTCATTCAGATTCCTGGGAACCACCACCTCTCAGGACCTGACGTGGGACACTTACATTTATTCCATTGTTAAAAAGGTTTTTGTTTGTTACTTCCTTCGCCAACTGAGGAAGTTCAACCTGCCACAGGAGCTGCTCACACTGTTCTACTCGGCCATCATTGAGTCTGTCATGTGCACTTCAATAAATGTCTGGTTTGGCTCAGCTACAAAATCGGACATCAGAAGACTACAGAGGACGGTTCGGACTGCTGAAAGGATTATTGGTGCTCCCCTGCCCACCACCCTTCAAGAACCGTATACATCCAGAGTGAGGAAAAGGGCTCAGAAAATCACTTTGGATCCCTCACATCCAAGCCATCTTCTTTTTGAACTTTTGCCATCTGGCCGGCGGTACAGAGCACTGAATACCAGGACAGCCAGGTACAAGAACAGTTTCTTCCCCCAGGCAATCTATCTCTTGAACAGTTAAATGTTCTCCCCACTGTGCAATAAAAATATGTGTAATAACCTTATATTTATTTGTTACACCCTACATCCTAGTCCCTCCCTATATCTTATTCTATTCTATTCCTATTTTTTAATCTATAGCACACCTGCACATACAATTTATTAATATTTTTTTATTAATTTATATATATATATATATATATATATATATATATTACACAACTTATTTTTTTTTATCTGTGGGTTTTTGTTGTTGTCTCTGTGTATTGGAAGCTTATGACACAAATACAAATTCCTTGTATGTGCAAACATACTTGGCAATAAAGCACTTTCTGACTTCTGATATAAGCTAATGCGTTTCAGTCTATCTCACTTAAAATTCCAATTTTACACTTGTTTTGTCTGAGAACAGATACATTTTCCAGAATTTTAAGAAAAACGCCTTCAAAAAAAGTGGTTATCTACTGTTAACTCAAACAAAAAAAGTTTGTTTTTTTTTCTTTAGAAAGTTATGCTTGGACATTTTAGACTTCCAAATAAAATTTTGTCTACATCTAACATTCCCTTAGCAAGTTATAGCAATTTATTACAATATTATTCTAAGGCGTTTTTCAATGAAAAACAGGTGCATTTTATTTACTGACCATGTAGATGTGTCCAAAAATTCAGAGAACAGAGTAAATAGAAAGATTATTACATAATAACAGAACACTGAAGCAAGTGTGACTCTTTTCAGAGAAATATTATAAATTGACTATGAACAACAATTCCAAGTGTGTAACAAGTAGGGAAAACTACATTGCTCAATCAAAATACAAAGTGCAAATGAGGGAAAATAGTGCAAATAATCTTCACCAACAATATACAAATAGAAAAAATATGTTGAGTGCAAATAAACAATTATGCAAATAATCTTCACCAACAATATACAAATAGAAAAAAACATTTTGAGTGCAAATGAACAAATGGTGCAAATCTTCACCAACAATGTACAAAGGGATAAAGATACACTGAATGCAAATGAACGGTGCAATGATCTTTAAAAACTATGCAAGTATTTACATAACATTCAGTAAGGACAGTCCTGAGGTTTTATGTGCCAGCTTGTGACCCCCTGCCGCTATGCCACCGACTGAAACAGTTTCTGTGGGCAACAAGACAGTCCCACATCACACTGTGCACACTTCCATATGGTGTGCTTCTTGCAGAGCACGCAGTACCGCCGCCCCTTTGTTGCTGTATCAGCTGATCTCTGTCTGTCAAAGGAGGAGCTTTTCTCCCACTCCCCCTCTGCCTCCTCATCCACACAGGCCAGAGACTCAGGTAAGCACTGTGCCCCTCTTGGTGGTACATCACTGCCTTTTGGGACTCCGCACAGCTCTGCAGACAGCTCCTCCATGAATTGACTGTGAGACATGGGCAGTCTCTGATGACAGACAGATCTCTTTGTGCAAAATATAGCTGTTGGTTGCAGCTATGTCAATGAAGTGATACAGCAATGTCCTGTACCACCTCTTGTGCACTGAGTAATACTGGAGGAGCTGGTCAGAAAGGTTTATACCCCCCATGTATTTGTTGTAGTCCACCACACAACAAGGTGCCGCAAAGTTTTTTTTCTGCCATCTCCCAGTTTCCTGGTTGTGGACGTTCCTGGTGACAGTGTAGGCACTCTGCGGTGCAAATTCCACTCATATTTAGTACATGTTAACTCAAAGATTCGTAGAAAACATATAAACGCTGGACTCTGTGGTCGATTCTGTGTTAAGGTAAGGCATGTTATTCACAATTATGTGTTGTGGCTGGGTTGTTATAGGTCTGCGATGTCGTAGGCCTAACTGAACGGAGGAATTATGGTATTCTTCTGTAGCCTGACGACGAGTAACTTTAACCGTTGTTCATGTGAACTCAAAGACAGCCGGATGCTTTGTATATAGACTATTTGTGGGTGGCTGTTTGTTGTTTCACCTATCAATTTGTGTCGATAAAGTATAATAGGGTAAATCCTGTATAGTGATTTGTCCTATATAGTGCACTTGTAGCTGTTATGCATCTTTGTAAGTCATTCTTTTTAGGCACGCGCAAGCGCACGAATCCACCCCCCATTATAAAAAAAAAATAGTGGGCTCCCCCAAAGTCCACGGTATAGTTCGAGCACTGGTTATATATTCATACACAGATTTCTAAACATTTGATTTGACACGCTCTATCCCATTGCTAAAATTAGTAGCAACTATAATGGGATAAGCAACCAAAATTTTACGCAATGCACTACTACCTTACACGAAAAAAGGAAAAAGCTCACAAAGTAACACACACACACACAGCACAATGCTTGCTATGTATTTTACTGAAAATGACTGTGTGAGATTTTTTTTAACTTGACCGTATAAAAACGTTTTGGAAACAACTATGTTAGAAAACTCTAAAGATTAATTGTGACCGATTTGAACAGAAAAAGCTAGCAATAAATGATACCCAAACTGCACAGTAAAAGTAAATTACTCACATATTGTCTTCAAATGGATCGATCCCTTGGCTGTACTCCTCCTCACTGCACCAGGTATCTGCGCCGGAACCTGAAGATTCCACCGGGACATCGCCAAGCAACTCGTTTGAAAATATCAACTCTAATGCCTCATCCGATGTGTACCGCTGTTTTGCCATTTGTGTTTGTGTTGTTCGTGTTGTCGAGTCAAGTGCTCTGTCATAGAATTCTTTCATGCAAAACCGATTTTTACGTGTATTTATCCGCGCATGCAAATGTGCACCTACTTTCACCCTGTATCTGGACAAATTTCTAAATAAGCATGTTGATTGGTGATTCACAAAGACAAAAGCCTATGTTTATTGGATGAGTACATGACAGTTTGAACCAATCTGGGCATGGGGGTGGGACTAAGCATCAACAACCGTGTTACTTTGTTCAGAGACACCAATCGCATCGCTTCTTTTTGACGAATCAATGCTGTCGAAATGTAATGACGTAATCACATTCACTACGGAGCCTATGAATGTCCAACATAGACACATGTTATATCTCTGAAAAGCCTTTACCTTATCTTTACGATAGTTTTTGAATCATACAGATTGGATTAGCAGTCTCGGTCTTTGAGGGTTAAGGAGCAGCTAGTTGCCCAGGTTGCCTACAGAGCAACGGCCTGGAAATGATAATGCAAAGAGCTGCAATTTGTACGACACAGAATCAATTTTTCAAATAATTCTGAAGGGGCCTATGTACTTGGGACTTTCTGCAGAGAATGGTGAAACCAGGGGTCCTAGGTAGACAACCACACCCTCTGCCCTCTTGGTTGTTACTGCAATAAGATCTTAAAATGGCCAAACCCTTGAATCTGCCATTCTTGGAGAGAAATTGTATCTTTGAGGATTTCCAGTCAACACATAATGACCAATAAAATGTCAAGCAGCCCATACTAATTCTATAAGTTCTCTTTAATTGAAAAATGGCTAGACTTTTAATTAGAGAAGCATCAATAAAATTGCCAGAAGATCCAGAATCAATTAGAGCTTGTACTATAGTAAAAAATTACTCAGAATAATTACTGTAATGGTGAAACATTTATTGACAATGTAACTCACCAAGGTGTTATGTGAGGTTGAGGTGAAGGGACAGCATGGTCCTGCAGTAGTTGCACAGACTCTGGCACAAGTGGTGCTGTTGTTCCCCGGAAAAATCTGAGTTTGTGGGGTTTACACTAGTTGTGCAGGCAGGCAAGGCAGAGCATCGATCTTGATAGACAGAGGAATAAACTGCTCCAAGGATATCCCTGCTGACTAGTTCCATCTGAAGAGTGCATGATAAGCTTCAAAAATACATTGTTTTAGCCAGCACATAATCTGCTGCAGTATCCATGCCTTGCTGAATTGTCACTAGGCGGCCATCTACACCAGTGTTTCCCAACACTGGTCCAGGGGCCCGTTCTTCGTACGTCGCTAACTCCGTTAGCTGGATTTGATTGTTGGGGATTTAACATGATCTTGGATTATTTGGTTCTTCGAAGCTCATCCCAGAGTTGCTGTCATAGCAACAGGTCCGTAAGCTTAAACCTGCTCGGGAGCAGCTTATTTCATGTAAACAGGATTCGATCGCATCTTTTTAAGCAGAACTGATACTTAAAATCTGTCCGTTACCAATGCTACTTTATTACAAGAGTTCCCTACATATCCAGGGACAATAATTTAAAATAATAATAATTTAAAAATGAATGTAAAGATAATATAATTATGTTGTGTAGTCTTTAATACTATAGACACAGCCAGCTTTACTCACTGAGAGATTTATTCGTCATAAAATTATTACTTCATAACTGTATTCGAGCTTTACACACATGCTGTACAGATAATGTAGAGTCGTGCATTAATTTGAGTGCTGACAGATATTAGGGGAGCGGCTTGATGGAGCGCAGGAGATGCAGACCCTTAAGAAACTTTAATTAATGACGTCACGTAACAAATCTGTTCAAATATAAAATTAAATGAATTGCTGATTACACTGAAATAAAAATGTAAAGCCTGTACAAATATTAGAAATCGTGAATATAAATAATTGGGAATCATGTAAAAAATTAAAATAAAATACATATTTAATTTATCTATTATAACATTGATGTAGTTTTGTTCGCTTGGCTGTTTCCTTATAAAGGTTCAGAAATTCGTCAAGTTTTTCGTCAGGTGTCTTTAATTACATGATGTCATTATGTTGCTGTCTTGCCGCAGCCAATCGCTGCATTGCTGATCGTGGTTTCGAGTATCGATACATAGCCCCTTTTAAACCAACCCATGAACGCGCAATTATCTCCGACAACTCAATCCAGCCATACTAATCATCAACAACAGCTGCGTTCGAAGAACAGAATTAGCCAGATCCTGATTGGCGCGATCATATCATCTTGGATGTGACATTTCATCTCGGCTGTAATAAGCGCCGTACGAGGAACGGGCCCCTGGAGGCACATCAACAATGCACGTTTTGGATGTCTCCCTTATCTGGCCCATATATTTCTGCTTTTGTAGTCTCCACTAATTAGTTGAGGAGTTGAATCAGGTGTGTTTGATTAGGAAGAGTTTGAAAATGTCATATTGGTGTGCCTCCAGGAACAGGGTTGGTAAACACTGTTCTACACTAATTCCACCCCTCTGAATGCTCAAATATGTCCAGAAATTGAGACTTAAATGATTCAAGGGAGGTGCCACATTGTGATCCCATGTGATGGTGGTCCATTCCAGCGCTCCACCTGATAACAAAAGGGAGACGATAAAGACCATTTTGGATTGTTTGCTGAGGAGATGGAGGACTACGTCCATTTTAGAATTTAGATTAGAATTCGGGCAATTGCTGTCTTGTGCTGTGAGAGGAGGGAGTGGCAGGTGTGGTGGTTGATTTTTTTTTTGAGATTTCAATTCTGCTAATCAATAACCCCAATGTGCCAATACCCCCCACTGTAACCACACTGTACAACATTTTTAAATGTTCAGATAAAATCCTATTATATTTGATTATCATACAAATAGTTTCTGAAGCTTTTTTTCACTTCATTTAAACATTTTAATGTTTAAATTAGACTTTGTATAACAGATTTACAATGTGACCCTACTGAAGACCACTGTATCTGAGTGTGAGACAAAGCCAATTGTGTATTAAAACCATTCAGTTTAACAACCGTTCAATATTTATGCGCTGCGCACACAAACGTGTTGTCAACACTGCTCCGCGACTCCACATAAAATCACTGTTTCTGAAGTAACTTAAGTGCAGCTTCATTGTTTATAGAGAGCGACAGATGCTGGTAATTCACACACTCTACTTTAATCTCTTTCTGTTACTCAGATTGGACATATTTGAGAAAATAAAGTCAAGTAGTTTGCATCACTGGATATAACTGTCGGTCATTTAACATTTCTATCATAAAACACACTAATATTAAATGATTTGCAACTTCCATCTTACCTCGCTCTCTTTCATTGTTAAACTGACACTTCACACCCCGTCCACTTTGATTTGATTGGCCAGCTCAGTCATTTTGACATTGACGAGCGCTGTTAGACCGCTGATCTGAAGTACCTCGTACGCGCTGTGGTCACGCAAATGATTTGAAGCGCAGGTTAATTCTCACACTTTAATAGTATTTATAGATCCTGTGTAACTATGAGGAATGATTACCTCAAAATGCACATCAGTTTGCATTTTTCCCTATTGCTCGCATGCCAGTGATTATCCCTCGGCGCTCCACTGTTGGCACGTGTGACATAGGTTGCCGACCAAAGCTTTACGGTTTCATTGCTTTAAAACATGATTTTAGTAGTCATAGAGGCACACATGTTTTGTGTGTATTATTATACAGTACAATCTATTTTACAGCTTAGTTTTGCCAGACGTGTGTATTATATATGAAAGACAATGGATAAAATTACTAATGAAAAATGTTGAAATATTTTGCAGGTGGTACTATTGATATAACCGTACACGAGGTGGTGGAGGAAGGCCATCTGAAGGAACTGCATGCTGCATCTGGGAATGACATGGGTGGACAGAGAGTAGATGGGAATGTCATCTCATTTCTAAAAGATATATTCTCTGAGAAAATATTTGATGAATTTGAGCGAGAACACCCCACTGAACTACTCAAATTGAAGTGTGAAATTGCTAATTTAAAATCTTATGACACAGATGTGACAATTTGGTGCCCATTAAACTTGAAAGAAATTGCCAATAAAAGACACGGAAAGAGCATGGAAAGTTACTTTAAAGGTGTTTGTGGAGCAAAATGGGAAGATGGTTCAATCATGATTGAAGAACAACAATTGAGAAGGTTTTTTGATAGCAGTCTCAGGGCGATTGAAACCAGCATTAAACATATTGTGAAAAACACACAGCTGAACATTGAGTACATGCTGTTAGTTGGAGGATATTCTCAAAGTCCAACTCTGCTACAATTTATGCGCAAGCACTTTGGCTCTAAACACAAAATTCTCTGCCCCGATGCACCCCAGGTAGCAATATTAAAGGGAGCAATCGCATATGGCAAGAAACCTACAGTGGTGAAATCCCGCATCTGTACTCTTACATATGGCTTTGATACATGTACACCCTTTAATGAATCAATTCACAAAGGCAAGAGTAAATACGTAAACAGCCTAGGAAAGGAGTACTGTGACGTTATCTTTGAAAAGCTTATTAGCAAAGGAGAGTCAGTCCTCTGCAATGAGCTCAAAGTATTCACCCGTTGGCCAGTTAAACCCAAACAAACGTCGATGAAGTTCGGATTTTACAGCACTACAAGACAAAATGTCATGTATGTGGATGAGTGGGGAGTGGAATGTATCGGATCTCTCATGGTTGGTATGCCAAATACTGACAAAGACATGAGTCGTGAGGTCAGGTTAGAAGTACAGTTTGGCTCTACTGAAATGAAGGCAACTGCATCTGATATGGAATCAGCTGAAACTAAATCGGTTCAATTTGACTTCATGAGCAAGTAGCTTTACATCTGCTGACAACTCATAGCTCTAGCAGGGAAAATGCATATCGTACCTCCACAATAATCATATTTCTAAAATACTTCAATTAAAAATCTTCTGATTTCATTATCCGTGGTAAATTATATTGAAGGGGTGCATTTACAATTCCCTTTTCTTTTATTATGTATAGATGTAATCATAGTTTTCTTTAAAACCAATGTATCTATTCTGTATCCAATTTACTTGTGTTATAGGCAACGTATCTATTTGGCGTCTGAGAAGTGACTGAAGGTATGCAGTAATGTTGACTCATTTAACCTGGCTTCCAGAGAAAAAATACTTCATATACTTGTTTTATAATCATTAATTTAATCATCAGACAATCCAATGTTATATGTTTTAGAAAGAGCTGTCAGTTTAAATGTTGTTATTGTTCCTTTTATTATGTGGTTCTCATATGAAATGTATATGAGACATGCAAAGACAACTGTACCTACCATGTATACCTTGTACCCATTAATGAATATGCATGTATACTGTGTAATTCCTTTAGAGCTCGTAGCACCATTAATTGTTATATGTAACCAGTAGTGCTTATATTGTGTAATAGCTACTTTCCCCCCTTTGTACACCGTAATAGGCCAGATCAGCAGGTTCACTACAGATAAAGCACATTAACACAAAGACCAGACAGACCAAGAAAATTGCTTTCACCAAGTTTGTTTTTACTTTGCAGAGAAATTGAAATGAATGTAAATATAAAATCATATAACAGCAAAATAAATAACTAACAATGAATGTTTTTTGTTGTTGAAGTTTTAACTCCTTAGTAGTGATTTGACTTAGTTATATCTAATTGTACTAATTGTACTATGCTTTCCTTAATTATTTAATTCTCTCTCTCTATATATATATATACTGTACACACACATATTCTTATTGATTTAAATTCTGTTTTAGTTTACTGTCTATATTTTTAACCTCTGCTATGTCGTTGGAGCTTTGAATTGTTTCTTTCTACTTGTTGAATTTGAACCATTATAGGGTTAGTTCACCCAAAATTGAAAAATCACCCCATGATTTACTCACCCTCAAGTCATTCTAGGTGTATATGACTTTCTTCTTTCAGACGAATATAGTCTGAGTTATATTAAAAAATGTCCTGGCTCCTCCAAGCTGTGTATTGGCATTGAATGGTTCAATGGCAGAGAACGTACATGCATTATAAAACTTGGAAGAGCCAGGTGTCAGGTCAGTGAACTACAATTCACAGCAAGCACCTCAGACTTCAAATATGGCTGCCCTGGACTCCATATCCCAGAATACTTGGCAGCGCTCTAAATCACCTGACTTCTGATTAGATGCACATGCAAGCAATTCACGCTGATTAGACACCCTATGTAAAGAGACTCTCAAATCCAAATGCTTTGTGAAGTATCAACTCTTTACCTGGTGTTGTAACTTGTCTATGCCTTTTGGATACTTTATGTTAGTGATGGGCAAATGAAGCCTCATGAAGCACTGAGGCTTTCCTCTGACTGTTTCGGGAAAAGATTCAAAGCTTCGCGAGTGTCAAAAACAGCACCATCTGGTGGTTAATAAAAACTATAGCAGCCAAAAGCCAGTGAAAGACGCCCTGTCGGACGAAGCAGCGACCACAAATTCCATAGATCAACTCATGTTACGTGCATAAATAAAAGCCTAACAGTGTGTGTGTGTGTTTGTTTGTTTGAATTTCTCTCTCTGTAAAATTATTTACCCATTAAACTGTGGCATTAAATGCCAATATGAATATCAATAAGATGTAATAGAAGATTAATGTACACATATATGAATTGCATATGCCAAATATTTTATTTTTTTCTGAAATAATGTTTATTCTTCAATTGCTTTTATGACTGGGTATTTAAAAATGTAAATTGAATAAGTCTGAATGAAAACTTACTCGTAAAGTAAGACCTGGGGTTTCGAACATTCTGACACGCAATTGTGATTGAACAGAAAGTGAGGCTTCATTTTCGTTGATCACGTGATTCTCTGAAAACAATATGCGCTCCGGCACAGAGCTTTGTGAGGAATTGCACTGCGTACTCGATACGCGCTTTAAAGCTTCAGTGTCATATGTAACATCACTACTTTATGTACTCCTGGTGTTTTTTGACTAAGACCTTTACTTTGGATTATTGCTCTCAGTTTCCTGTTTATCTACTGCCTGACTACTGCCTGCTCTATTTTGGATTATGTCCTTTGGATTTTGGACTATTCGGCTTGCTTTATTCTCAATAAAGAGTAGTGATGCAAACTCCGTAATTGCGTTTCAGTGTAAACATGAGCAAAACGGAGACTTCTGAAAACGCTGCAGACCCCGTTTTAGTTTGAAAAGTCCGTAATTGCATTTCAATGTAAACGGAGCAAAACGAAGACTTCTGAAATGAGTCTGTAAGGGACTTCATCCTAGAACAAAAAACAAATGGCAAATACGTGACCGAGGATGCTGAGAAGAGGTGATGCCTGTTTGAAGGGAGTTCTGGACATATTTGTTCAGGAAGCAGCAACTCTGTCAGAGGCTTGTCAATGTTAATTGTTTAGTTTGCTTTAATTTTATTTTCAAGATCTGAGGTAAAATATCTATTGTTGCTTTCACTAGGTCTATAAAGATAATGCAAAATAATATTCAAACTCACATTAGACACTTTTAATATTGAATAAAGCACATAATCATTACCTGAGATTATCACTGCCATATTTTGTATGTTGTTCCTGCTGCGACGTTGCAGAAAATAAAAACCATTTCAAAAATAGAATTCCGTGTCGCTTATTGTTACATGTCGCTGTCGCGGGTGGTTAGGACGAAAACGGATTAAAATTAACAATGAAATTAATGTACGCACTCACACGTACAGTACATCACCTGGAAAAAATCACCACTAAAGTCGCTGATAATGTTCCATTTGGACTCTAAAATCTTGACTGACACCATTAAGCCTGCTGCGCCACCTAGGAGAACTAGAAAATTGTTGGAGGGCAATGCGAAAAACTGGGTCCACAACACACAGTTAATATTAGAAGAACACTAGGAAACACAAATAAAGCAAACCATCATAGAATTGAAAGAGAGAACAGATCAAGGTGACTGGCATCATGCCTTTGAAGTGGCATGTAATTGGGCTAGGAAAAACTTCCGAGGCAGAATTAGGGAGGAAGTATTTGAAGAAACAGAATCCATTTTTCGAGCTCACATGAAAACGGGGAATACTCAGACAGAGAACAGGGAGGGCGAAAAGTCATCGACGGAGACAGTGACCAACCCTCGTTAGACACAGACCATAGAAGGGTCACAGCTATCAGGGAAACGGTCGATGCATTTTGAGATTAGGTTCCCCTTGGATACCGGCGGGTAGAGGCGAGTGGTCATTCGATGAGGAGGAATTTCCACCACTAGAGCCACCCCCCCTGAAACCCACATCCACGAGAACCCTGGCGCCTCTGGAACAGAGGATACCTCGTAAATTATTCACAGAGCTTTTAATAGAAAGAACAGAGACACCAGTAATACCGGAGACAGAAACTCAACCTCCTACTATGGAGGGAGGAATCAATAATGAGGATGGTGATGATAAGAGAGAAATGACTGAAAACAATGAGGAAAACACAACACCATGTAAACAAACAAGAAAAAACAATAACACATCCACAGAAAACAGAGTGGGGACCATTAAACATTCCCTCCGTAGAGTGATAAATTCGCCTTTCTTATTCTCAGAGGCTTCTAGTGAGGCCCAGTTATCTGACAGTTCTAGTGCGAGGGCTGCACCACAATCAACACTAACTAGATTTTTAGCAGACAACCAGGAGGCGATCAGACAATTAACGGAGGCTTCAAACATTGAAAAAAAGATCGAAATTAACCGCATGTTGGAGGAAGTACTCCCTGGGACACCTGAGACTCCCAGGTCGATAGGCAGACCCAACAAATTGGATTGGTGTGTAAATTTAAAGAAAAAATACATTATTATCGGGGATTCCAACGTAGTTAAAATTTCTACGTTTAACTATGCTGACCTACAAATCGATTGTTTCCCGGGAGTTAAATTTCAACATGCGGGTAATTTAATGGAGAAGGCCACTGTTGCGTTAGAGCCAGAGATACTCATTTTTTCGTTTGGCATTAACAACAGGACACAGAGATGTATCACAATGACGACGAAAGAAATACAAAGAACCTACAAAATGGCGCGTAACAGATTACCACACACAGAGTTGTACTTCCCACTGATCAACTTCTCAGAACAATTACCGTGGGAAGAGCAAACGTATTTAGACAAGATGAATGAATACATTAAAAGCACACTCAACTTCATTGTAGAACTCCCTACAGAACGACTAAAAATTGAGCATGATTTAATTCACTGGACCCCAGAAACAGCAAAAGCGATGCTCAATCACTGGGTGAACAAATTAAACTTCCAAGGAACTTCAGGCCAATAGATGGCACTGAGAAGCTAATTGTAAATCTTTCGTCGTCGTTCGTGCTAACAGAGGCCCAGAGAGAAGTCCTATTGAGGGGACTATCATTTGTTCCAGCACCGAAGAATCAAAAAACACAGAAAACAGAATTATTGAGAGGCTTACAAGAGTACCACAGGAGGGTAAAACTTGAAAATTTCTTTGAAGGAAAGATAAAACAAAAAGAGAAGGTTCCCTTCACTTATGGTTCTGATTGGACCCCTCCCCTTTCCAGATTGCCAATGCAAATTTCTCAAATTATAGAAGCATATCTTTGCGCCCACAGACACTTGCATTGGGGGAGAAGAGAAAAAAACGATCTAACTATAAGTGAAGAGAGAGCTCTCGATCAGCTCAGAAAAAACAGAAAGATAGTAATCAAACCGGCTGATAAGGGCAATGCGGTAGTGCTGATGAACAGAGAGGACTACCTCTGGGAAGGCATGAGACAACTGAATAATTCAGAACATTATCGTCCACTGGTAGAACCGATTTTTCCACAAACCCAGATAGAGTCCTAGACCTAGAAGATTTTATTTGCTTCTTAAAATGCATAAAAGTACAAAAAGTTAAACCAGATGTAATCCCACCAGGGAGACCTATAGTATCAGAACATATAATATAGCAGAATTCATTGAATATCACCCTAATCCAATTTCACAGAAACATGATAGCTATCTCAAGGACACACATGATTTTATACGGAAGACCCAAGACCTTAAGATACCCTCGGATACGCTGTTGTTTACCATCGACATAGATAGCCTCTACACAAACATAGAGACTCAGGAGGGCCTTGAAGCTGTATGAGGGTGCATGCTGAAGTACCCAGACAGTAAAAGACCAGATGAACACATTAAAATTACTAGAGATCAATCTGACGAAAAATGACTTTGAATTTGATTCTAAAT
Organism: Sinocyclocheilus grahami; assembly: GCF_001515645.1. Classification (NCBI taxonomy): domain Eukaryota; kingdom Metazoa; phylum Chordata; class Actinopteri; order Cypriniformes; family Cyprinidae; genus Sinocyclocheilus; species Sinocyclocheilus grahami. Next base: position 183,764 of record NW_015506851.1, on the reverse strand, counting down.
ACTTCCTAAAGATAAAAGGTACTACCATGGGAAAAAAGTATGCACCCTCGTACGCGAACATATTTATGGCCCGTTGGAAGGAGACTGCATTAGCCACGGCCCCTTTAAAACCGTTCTCGTACTTCAGATTTCTGGATGATATCTGGGGGGTATGGACCCACCCCAGAGAAGAATTCATGAACTTTGCACAGCATCTCAATCAACATCAGAGATCGATAAAAATAAAGTTTGAGTTGGACAGTGAACAGGTGAATTTCTTAAACGTGGTCACCTATAAGGGGCCTAAATTTAAAGAAAAGAATCAGCTCGACTATAGAGTATTTTTCAAGGAAACAGACACGCACTGTTTATTGCACAAAGAAAGCTTTCACCCGAGACACACTTTCAAAGGGATTCTTAAGTCACAGTTACTTAGATTTCATCGCATTTGCTCACAAAAAGAAGAATTTCTAAAAGCAGTTAAAACATTATTCAGAGCACTGAAAAACCGAGGATACACTAGACAATTTCTAAGAGGAGTACTCAGAAGGTTTAATAATTCATAGAAGAACCTGCACTGCCTAATCAAACAGAAAAGAAGAAAATCTTCCCACTGGTTACGTTCTACTCATCTCAGAGCACCCAACTGAATTTAGCAATCAAACAGAACTTCACTAAATTTTTAAAAGACACCCAGTACTTACAGAAACACAAACCCATTGCGGCCTACAAAAGAAACAAAAATTTATTGGACACACTACTCCACAGCAAAGTACAGAAATTACGTGACATCAAAACCAAAAAGGGAACTTGTAGATATTATGTACCACTGAAATGGGTGAAGAGCCGTACCAGTAAGCAGATCTTCAAGACTGATCCAAACACTTCACCGGATACTTCAAACTGTATATTTGATTTTTTGCATAAAATGCAACAGACAATACGTGGGACAAACTAAAAATTAATTTAGAAAAAGAATCTATCAACATACCCATAATATAATTCATAAGATTGAAAAACGTAGTTCCCTTTCGTGGAACTTCGAACTGCGTCCTCTAGGGGTCGCTATGGGGAACGCCTCGTCGTGACCCGTGTCTGAAGCCTACATTGAAAAAACACCAACTTGTTTGGCCGGCGACAGCCATGACGTCACTACCGTCGCGACTAGTACAAAATAGGCGCCGGTAGCGCACATCATCACTTTCTTCGTCTTCACTGACCGTTCTGTTTGAAGCGTGCATTCCAAAAGCAAAGTAAGAGCTTTTTCTTTTCCTACTATGGCGAGCACTAGCGGAGCGTTTAGAAAGTGTGTACATCCGTGCCAGCGGTTCCTGACACCCGATGATTCACACGATCTATGCGTTGT
>NW_015506851.1:160625-180530 GCF_001515645.1 Sinocyclocheilus grahami | reverse complement strand
GAGCTCCGGCAACAAGCCTCGTGGGTGAGTATGATCCATATATCATGAGAGCATGTATACTGGTGGGAGACTGAGGTGGTCATGTGTAAAAATAACCTTAGAAAGAAAAAGATAGCGACCCCTAGAGAACGCAGTGTCTCGTTCCCCTCAGGGAACCATGGTTACATAAGTAACCCGAGACGATATGTAGTACAACACTTTTTGTTCCACGGCCTCCTCTCTCTCAGAGCCAAGGTCTTGCAGACCAGTCCTTTTTGGGATCTAAAAGATAGATTAAGGCTAGAGAGATCCTGGATTAAAAAATTGGATACTTTATATCCCAAGGGCCTTAATGAGGTTGGAGAGGGAGAAGGCCTTTCCTTGACTGGTTTCCCTATACATACCTACACATGTATTGTAGGTCATAAACACACATATAACCACATTAAAATTAGGTAGAAATGCTTTTAAGAGGATAAACAATATTAGTATTCTCGTTGTGAATCTCGTTGAGTTCTGCACACGATGACTAAACCAACACTCACTCTAAACCTACCCATCATCTAGTCCCTGAAGGATCAAATCCATCTGTTTCAACCCTCAGGGATCTATAATCTACTCTTTCTAACCTCTTTAGACTTTCTTAAAGAAAAATTCACTCATTCTACCCCTCTTGATCTAAAACCTACCCAATTGAACCCCAAAATTTAATACATCTACCCCTTCTAACCTAAAACCTACCCATTGGAACCCTAAAATATAATTAATTAACTTAATCTACCCCGATATTACATATAATGACTACATCAACATTCACCCTAACCCTACCCATTATTTAAAAAGAAAAATCCACTGACTTAACCTTTTTATTCCAAAACCTACCCATTCGAACCCTCAAAATGTATTAAATTTACTCAATCCACCCCGAATTGTTTCCTCTGACAGCAGAATTATAGAAAAATGACTTTACACATACATATCCAAGATAAGAAGTGGAAAACATAATGATATGCTGGGATGATGGGCTCTGGCCGTGGGGCCAGGCCCGAGCAGGACCGGAAAGTGGCCAGAAGGAGTCGAAGGACAGCGCACAACCGAAATGGAACTTTGTTTCGATTTCTGGATTTGTTCATTCCCTAACCCTAACGGCACATAACAAGAACCCACATCCGGTGTTCCGCACCGAGATAGCTGCGAGGGCCAACGCAGCACAAATAATAAATGCAGTCTTGAATGTCTTTGCAGAAAAGTTGAAATCGCTGCCACCAAAAGACATGCAACGATCCACTGTGATGAAGGCCAACCTGAACTTGGGACATATGCATGTTCTATGGCAGGACCAGCCATTCATACTTGAGATACTTAAGCAGGCAATCCAACAGGTTGACCAGGACCCAACCCAAAAAATTGTCCTCTTTATGAGCAAATTTGGTCATAAAGATGAAGGAACACTGGAAATTTCATCTCTGGTTAACAAAAAAGGTGTGCACTCCATCACATGCCACGCTGCATGCATCCTCTCTCCAAAAGATCCAAGGACTGACCTAATGTGGTCAAGGTATGGACTCCAGGAGGTTGTAGGGCACAGGGGAACACTGAACACCGCCACTGCCATCCCTGAGGCTGCTAACTTCCAATCTAACCTTGACTGCCACCCCTTAACTGTTGACAGACAGCTAATGGACATTTTCAACGGTTCGGTCACTCTGGTGTCACATTTGTGCAGCTTTATGCAAACACACCTCACATTCATGCTGCAATGACAAGACACCCAGTGACCAGGGTCATAGCGACCTGTGGGGTTCACAACCCGAACCACACACGAAAAATCCTCCAAAAGGCCAAGTCGTATGTGAACCACATGAATGACTTGGCCAGAAAAACAATATGCCGGACATACGCAAGAATTGAAGCAGTGTTTCGTTTGAAGGGACACTTCCCACTGAGAATCGATGCAAAAGATTTCTATAACCCCACTGCTATCCACCATCTCCTTGAAGAGACCCCCATGCTCTTGCCTTTTCAAGACAATGACCACAAGCTGGGCCTGCATGCAGCCGGTGGCAAACTATCTTTCAACCACACTGTACACACTGCTGTTTGAAGCAAAAGGTTGTGGTGGATTCACAAATACCTGGACAGCCTTTCAGTGTGAGCTGGCCCTTGAGGAGCTATTTTACGGAAAGCCCTACTGTGCACAATCCACCTAGTTCTCAATTAGCTTAGGAACTAATTCCACAAACTCCAACAGCCTCACAAGGCAAAGGGGTTTCCTAGGCCTGTCCCCCATTGGAAACTCTAGTGTTGGGGAGTCTCCACCACCTCTCCAGATCTGGATAACTGAACCACTCCAAAGATTGAGGGTGGAAAAAATATTTGAATTCACAGACACATTGGACGCAGCCCCATCTGTCATCGGGGAGGCCCTAATTCGGGTCCTTCTAAGTGACCTACATGAAAGAAATGATAGAATCTCGTTCGATGCTTTAAAACAAGCCGAACCCCCCCCGCTGGCAAAGGTTGTAGGGTGTCGTACAACCCAGGATCTCAGCCAAGACTTGGCAGGAAGAAAAGGTTTTGGGTACCCCCACACATTTGGAAGGGCACTCGAACTGGCCAACTCAGTGGGCCATGATACAAAGGAGTGTCTCCACCATGGCCTCTTGGGATTCAGGTACTTTCCTGAAATTACTTTCTGGGACGAGCAAAGGAATCCTAAGGCAAAATGGAACAAAAAGAACTACCTAGAACTATATGGTCCTACTGAGAAGCCATCCGCTAAAGCTCAGGCTGCTGCAATCTTGGGTGATGTATGCTCTACCATCAAAAAGAAGGGCCTGTGTTACACAAGAAACTTCCAGCGTTACAGGGACAGTGGCATGCCTTGGTTAGAAACCAGCATTAACCGCCTGCCACAGGACATGTGCCCTACCGACACATTAACGGCTCTCACCTTCATCAGCGCTGTAGGCCTGATCCAAAATGGAGATTACATCTCCTTCTCCATTCTGGCAAATTTGATCGCAGAGCTGCCAATCACCCAACAGGAACTACAACGCCTACACATCCTGTCTCCGCTACTCCTTCTCAACTCACCCAAGGTCCATCGACTGCATGATTCTGTACCATATAAGGTACCAGATCGTCGCACAAGGACACCATCACCCCAACAATCTGACCCTGACACCTACCAGCAGGAGGAAACACAGGAACAAATGATAGAGAGAGTGCAAACAAGAACAGTACCAGCCAACATGACAAGATGGACTGATGAAGAGATAGAGCTGGTTACAGAAAACCCACAAATGTCTTACTCTGATACCTATCAAGCTCTATTCACAATCAGCTTGTAACACTCCAAAGAGAAAGGAGAACTTGAAATCACATCATATGACCACTTTAAGTAAGTTTTTTGGAGTATAATTTCAGTTTTATTTCATCAGCCCATCACTAAGTCCCTTTTATATTTCCAGGACATCCAAATGATTTGCAATTTATCTTGGGTTCCTGTTTGGCAGTGTGACTCCATTTGGTAAATATTTATGTTTTGGGGCTTTATTGATGCTTCCTTTTATCAACATCACTAATGTGTTCTTTTTATATTTTCAGGCCATCCACATGACTTCATACTTGCCTTCAGTTCCTGTTTGGAAGTGCAACGCCCTTTGGTAAATATTTATTTTTTGGGAGGTAATTTGCTTTCGTTTCCTTTATAGCCACATCACTAATGTGTATCTTTTTTATTTACAGGTCATCAGGAGAAGTTTTCAGTTCTACTTACCTTGTTACAACACAGTTACTTTTCTTATTGAGGAGCCTGTTTACTGTCAAGATTACTCTGTAGTGCAAGTCATTCTTGTTCTTTTTCTTGACAATTATGTTTGCTAATTTCTACCACTCATGTCTCTTAAATTGTAATTGTTTTTGCAATGCATATTGTTCTTGTTCTACTTAACTTGTTCCATCACACATACCTTTGTTATTGAGAAGACTGGTTACCATCATGCTTATTCTGTACTTCAAATAACTTGTTATTATTGAAAATCATGTTTCTTCATTTGTACCACTCATGTTTCTAATACAATTATGTTCTTTCATGCCTACTGTTGTTCTTTTGTGACAATTATTACATTGGCACACATAGACACTCGTTCACACACAGACATGCACATACACTAGGTCCCAAATCCCTGTGTATGTCACTTAGTCCCACCCACCCCACCGAATCCCTCAAATTCCCACCCATCCAGGTCACTAAGTCCCACCCACCCAAGTCCAACCAACACGACTGAGTCCCACCCATTTAACTAAGTCACACCCACCCTAAACCTAAGTCCCACCCAAATTACAAAGTCCCACCCAAATAACTAGGTCCAACCTACCCAAGTCACTAAGTGTTGTTTGGTTTTATTTTGTATCATTGCATGTTAAAAATAATTCACTATGTTATGCAAATGCAAAATGTGAAAGCGTAATCTTATTCGCAGTCTAGTATTTTATAAATATTTGTACAATATACTGTATATTCAGCATATTTAACTTAACCTGTTTTGTATCTTTATTATTTAATGCATAAGCTTTTTTTTTAAACAAGTTTATGACTGCGACAATTTAATCTTGATCAACAACATCAACGAACTGGAGCGGCATCAGCCTGTTATTAGATCATTTTAAAACATCAAACAGCCTTCAATTTGCAGGTTATAACTACATCTGTTTTATTTATTATTTTGTTTATTTTAATGCAGATCCCACACTCTAGCGTTAACCTAATATAAATGTGCTCTAGGCTATTATTCATATTCAAATGTTTGTGCGGAAAATAATTAATGCTCAAGCAGAGCTGGCGCCCGCACGATCACTTGCATTGTTTGTCCTGATAATGAAACAACTTAAAATCGGGGTGCCTTGCATACCTGAGAAATATATTTAAAGAAAGCTTGTCTACTTTTAAACAAACCAATTCCAAACGAAATCAAATAGGCTACACCCTGATTATGTGTGAATGCATTTCTCTCTAAAGGCGCGTCCAGCGGAGATTTGGTGAATTTCATCTTTGCAGCCGACAAGGACTCAGAAAACATTAGTTTATTAATAAATAATTAAAATGTCTCCTTTTTTCATAATCATTAGGCTACTTTGCCTGTGCTTCGTGGCAAATGTTGTGTGTGTACTTGAGCGCGGAATATGCTCATTATGGAGTATTAGCCCTATGTCAATTTAATATAAATGTGCGATTAGTTGAATAATAGCTTAAATGAGCGACTACTAGTAACTGGAAAAATCTTCAGTGGGGGGGCAGCCCTATTAAATACCCTCTATCTCTGTTCAAGTTTTTCAAGCATTTTATATGCATTTCACATCCGTATGATTTTTCCTCTAAAACACCAAAACGAAAATTGAAATTGATATTTTATGCTTTGTGAATTGCCAACCCTTCTCCATTCTGTAGATATTGTTGCTTCTGGTTTGTGCATTGTAAATCTATTGTAGTCTATTTAAATCATATGCATGCCGGCGCGACATAACGGAGAACCCGGTCCTTCCTAGGTCTGCCATTGGTCAAACGTATTACTCACGCCAGGTATACTGTTATGTATTCGGTGTGGTTCGTCACCGTGGCAGAGGAGAACCTGGCGTGAGATCAACCTGTACACCTGGCACAGTTTCCTTCCTTCTGACAGAGTGTTTGGAAGGATTGAGCAAGATATCCGGAAGCATAAACTATATTCTGTGGCCGGAAGAGTATAACAGCATTTTGCTGAAGCATGGCACTGTCCATCGATATGACTTCAAAGAAGCAGCAGCCAGGTCCACCACAACTCCAGAGATCATTAAGTGAAGCAAGAGTGCTGCAAATCTCTGGAGATAAGCTGGGGTTTCATTATGGTATTATCTTAATGTCGTTTTGTATTCTACTTGAATCTGATATGCAGTTTATATTGGAACATTTTAGTTTAAGACTGAATGTTAACCAGAATACCTGTTTTGTGCACCGAATTCTCTTATATTTGAGTTGTGCATGATATATAATATTACTTTACACTACTTCAAAAGGAATTCTAATTTGTTAAAAACCAATGAATTGTCTAAAGTGACATTTTTGAGAAAAAGTTATGTTATTCACTAACTAATAACCTTATCAATACCTTTAAAATGATTTTTAAAAAAGCTCATTTAAAAGAAAAGAAGTCGGATTTAGAGGGTTTTGCATCTGAACTCTTCATATATTAAACTAAATATATAAAGTTACAGTGAAATAAGATGTTTATTATTATTATTGTTTAAAAAAATGACATGCATTTGGAAAATTACCAGCTTCTCATTGGGTGGGCCATAGCTGAAAGTGCAATATTCAAATACTTTACCTCAATTACCTTTCTTTATACAAGCACAGTACTCAAAAAAAAAAAGAGAAGAAGCTATAATTCACCAATGCTTTTTTGCACTGTGGTTTGGTATTTGCAGACGGTCCCTTGAAGTTACATAGGCGATTATCCAGCGAATATCAAATGTAAAACAAATTTTATCGCTCTATAAAAGCTACTGTAACAAATTTGATCTGCCGAAGATAAAGCTCAAAAGAGAAGTAACGGTAAAAATAAAATCGCACACAGTTCACATCCATTCCTCTCACAGATCACGAGACATTCAGCAACAGCAACATTATCGCTCCAAACGTCCAAACAATCATTCAACGAACACACAAAAACTGAAAAATGAGTGTTTACTATTGTCATTTTGCATTATTGACACTATTTGACTAATTAATGCTGTTCAGTTGCTTTGTCACAATCTGTATTGTTAAAAGCGCTATATAAATAAAGGTGACTTGACTTGACTTGACAAAATCGCTCAAGCCTTGAATGAATTCTGCTGCTCAAGTGACCCGATGATGTTGCATCACCTGTAATATATTCACTATACCACTACAATCTGTAACCTTCTAATCATATACATTTTTACTATATTTATTAGATACATAGTTGTATATGTATTTTATATGTGTTTAAATTTGAAAGTAAAGTACATTACAATATTTATGTTATGTGACCCTGCTGTTGATTTTCTTTGATGACGTTGCAGGGCGTTCCAAATGAGCGATTATTGTCAGCGAAGTCCAATTGGACGGATATCCCGTGCTTAGGGAGTAGGGAGCAGTGAACACTGCGTAGGGGCCCTGCCAATCGGAACACACCTAGTGTTTCCTGGGTTACCGCTGTAAACAAAGCAGAGCTGCGCTCATGAACACTACTTTAATATGCGTTGTTCAGAAGCAAGTTGAAAAGAAAAAATACCAGGTAAACTTTTCTAAAGACAGTCAGTTCCCCTCAGAGATACATTCATATAAACTCCTACTCCAACGGTATCGCGATTTGTTTGGCATCTCAACCGATTTGAATCGATTTCCGACCGGCTCGCAGTTCATCGTTACATCTCTAATGCACGCTTGATGTGCAAACCAATGAGGTTTGTTTTCATGCATCAAACTCACTCATTTCAGCTTCAGTTATAACTTTTCAGGGTAATTTCTGGCTTCAAAAGTTCACCATCAAATCTGAGGAAGAATACTGAGGTAGCCAAGTTGCTTTTTTCACAAAAAAATGTATTCATTATTTTTGTCCATTTTTATAAAGCTGTGTAATAGGTCTGGGTTTTGACGCAAATTTCACTATTCGATTCGATTCTCATTCACAAGCTTGCGATTCGATTCGATCACGACAAATTTTCAAGGAAAACAAATCTCTCCACTAATTCTGTAAAGTATACATGAGAGTGAGTTGGCACGACATTATATTGAAGGTTAAACGTGACTGATTTGTAGGCTATAAAACTGCTTAAATTACACTTAATGAAGGTTTTATAATGATAAAGTTACAATTGCATTCTAATATTTCTACTTCAATTAATTTTCTTTTAAAAATATAAACATTTAAATGTCATAGAAAACAATGTTCGTAAATGATATACACTCAACTATACTATAGAGCTGCACCTGTTTTTCTTGCTTGAGTGACTGTCCATACAGTTTGATATCGGGTTTACCTGCTTTTTAGTAAAACATATAAATTTCATCTTTTCCACAGATAACCAAAAGCCCCACCCATACCACCATCTTTCAACCTGATCTGTTGCTTTCTGCATTCTTGACTCCAGCATACCAATATTACAACCCCTCATCCATAACGCTCCATCATCAGCATATAAGGCTTTACTCATTCTCTGCTCAACTCCAGAAAACACATATTAAACAATATAGGGCTACATACACTCCCCTGAGGTGTATCGTTTTCTATGGAGTAACATTTGGGCGGCGTTATGCAAATCTTCACACACAGTGATGTAGATATGTGGGGGCGTGTTAGAACGAGCCGTTTTAGGTAGCCGTGGCTGACTCTGAACTTTTATAAAGAATATCTCTTTGGATTTGAGACTTTAGTCTTTGCAACTTTACAGATTTTCTTTATGCATCAAGAGCTTGTAACACTCCAAAGAGAAAGAACAATTGAAATCGCATCATATGACCCCTTTAAGGACTGAGGCAGATTAAAATAGACAGATCTTAGATTTAATTTATGTTTCATTTATTTTACTGCCAGTACACCAACAGAAATGAATGACTTGACAATGACCATTATTTATATACAATAAAATAAAACAAACAATCAGTTGTAGAACCAGATGTGAAACCACCGGCTGTAATGGAATACACGACTATAACCACTAGATGGCCACAACATAAACCGTGTTAAAAAGCTTTGAGTAATGAACCTTTTTCCGATACAGTTGTGTTAAGAGCTTCGCTGGTTCAGAACACTTCACTTCGCCGTCACTAAAATGCAGCATTTACTACACAAACAAGACCAACAAAGACCACACACCTGAAAACAATCAGGGAACTAATCAACAAGATAAACTACAAAAGGACTACAAACAGAACAGGAAACAGGAACAAAACAGGGCAGAATGCAACCTAAAAGTCCAAATAACAAAAAACACAAGGTACACAAAACCAGGTATACGTAACAGTCCTTTTAGGAGCTTGGCAGTAAAAAAAAATCAATGTTGTATCGAACAGAGAAAGAACATAAAACTAAAGAAAAATTAAAACAGGGCTGGAAAGACACAAGAATTTTCTTTTTGGGTGAGGCTACTTTTACACTAGTGCGTTTTCGCTTTAAAACGCATAACTTTTGCTACGGTTATGCCTGTCGGTTACACTACTCCAGCATTTTCGACCCTCGAAAACGAAGACGTCTGAAAACGCTGCAGACCCCGTTTTAGTTTGCAAATGACGTAATTGCGTTTCAGTGTAAATGGAGCAAAACGGAGACTTCTGAAAACGCTGCAGACCCCGTTTTAGTTTGCAAACGCCATAATTGCGTTTCAGTGTAAACATGAGCAAAACGAAGACGTCTGAAAACGCTGCAGACCCCGTTTTAGTTTGCAAACGCCATAATTGCGTTTCAGTGTAAACATGAGCAAAACGAAGACGTCTGAAAACGCTGCAGACCCCGTTTTAGTTTGCAAACGCCATAATTGCGTTTCAGTGTAAACATGAGCAAAACGAAGACGTCTGAAAACGCTGCAGACCCCGTTTTAGTTTGCAAACGCCATAATTGCGTTTCAGTGTAAACATGAGCAAAACGAAGACGTCTGAAAACGCTGCAGACCCCGTTTTAGTTTGCAAACGCCATAATTGCGTTTCAGTGTAAACATGAGCAAAACGAAGACGTCTGAAAACGCTGCAGACCCCGTTTTAGTTTGCAAACGCCATAATTGCGTTTCAGTGTAAACATGAGCAAAACGAAGACGTCTGAAAACGCTGCAGACCCCGTTTTAGTTTGCAAACGCCATAATTGCGTTTCAGTGTAAACATGAGCAAAACGAAGACGTCTGAAAACGCTGCAGACCCCGTTTTAGTTTGCAAACGCCATAATTGCGTTTCAGTGTAAACATGAGCAAAACGAAGACGTCTGAAAACGCTGCAGACCCCGTTTTAGTTTGCAAACGCCATAATTGCGTTTCAGTGTAAACATGAGCAAAACGAAGACGTCTGAAAACGCTGCAGACCCCGTTTTAGTTTGCAAACGCCATAATTGCGTTTCAGTGTAAACATGAGCAAAACGAAGACGTCTGAAAACGCTGCAGACCCCGTTTTAGTTTGCAAACGCCATAATTGCGTTTCAGTGTAAACATGAGCAAAACGAAGACGTCTGAAAACGCTGCAGACCCCGTTTTAGTTTGCAAACGCCATAATTGCGTTTCAGTGTAAACATGAGCAAAACGAAGACGTCTGAAAACGCTGCAGACCCCGTTTTAGTTTGCAAACGCCATAATTGCGTTTCAGTGTAAACATGAGCAAAACGAAGACGTCTGAAAACGCTGCAGACCCCGTTTTAGTTTGCAAACGCCATAATTGCGTTTCAGTGTAAACATGAGCAAAACGAAGACGTCTGAAAACGCTGCAGACCCCGTTTTAGTTTGCAAACGCCATAATTGCGTTTCAGTGTAAACATGAGCAAAACGAAGACGTCTGAAAACGCTGCAGACCCCGTTTTAGTTTGCAAACGCCATAATTGCGTTTCAGTGTAAACATGAGCAAAACGAAGACGTCTGAAAACGCTGCAGACCCCGTTTTAGTTTGCAAACGCCATAATTGCGTTTCAGTGTAAACATGAGCAAAACGAAGACGTCTGAAAACGCTGCAGACCCCGTTTTAGTTTGCAAACGCCATAATTGCGTTTCAGTGTAAACATGAGCAAAACGAAGACGTCTGAAAACGCTGCAGACCCCGTTTTAGTTTGCAAACGCCATAATTGCGTTTCAGTGTAAACATGAGCAAAACGAAGACGTCTGAAAACGCTGCAGACCCCGTTTTAGTTTGCAAACGCCATAATTGCGTTTCAGTGTAAACATGAGCAAAACGAAGACGTCTGAAAACGCTGCAGACCCCGTTTTAGTTTGCAAACGCCATAATTGCGTTTCAGTGTAAACATGAGCAAAACGAAGACGTCTGAAAACGCTGCAGACCCCGTTTTAGTTTGCAAACGCCATAATTGCGTTTCAGTGTAAACATGAGCAAAACGAAGACGTCTGAAAACGCTGCAGACCCCGTTTTAGTTTGCAAACGCCATAATTGCGTTTCAGTGTAAACATGAGCAAAACGAAGACGTCTGAAAACGCTGCAGACCCCGTTTTAGTTTGCAAACGCCATAATTGCGTTTCAGTGTAAACATGAGCAAAACGAAGACGTCTGAAAACGCTGCAGACCCCGTTTTAGTTTGCAAACGCCATAATTGCGTTTCAGTGTAAACATGAGCAAAACGAAGACGTCTGAAAACGCTGCAGACCCCGTTTTAGTTTGCAAACGCCATAATTGCGTTTCAGTGTAAACATGAGCAAAACGAAGACGTCTGAAAACGCTGCAGACCCCGTTTTAGTTTGCAAACTCCGGAGTTGCGTTTCAGTGTAAACGGAGCAAAACAGAGACTTCTGAAAACGCTGCAGACCCCGTTTTAGTTCGAAAACTCCGGAGTTGCGTTTCAGTGTAAACATGAGCAAAACAGAGACTTCTGAAAACGCTGCTTTAAATACGTTCTTTAAATAAATTTAAATAAGATCATATTGTCAAAATTCTGACTGGTAGTAAATAATATTTTGTGCATTTTATTGTATTTCCTGTTGTTTGTGTCACATGATCATGTAAATTAATTCACTGATCTCATTTGTAATCATCACAGATGATCAATGGTGTAGAGTTTTTATTCCAATAATACCCCAAACAAACAAATGGATAGAGTTTCTCATTAAAAGACTGATTAGTGAAAGAGTAGATATGAGACATGGACTCCACGTCATAGAAAGAGACGAGACCCTCGTTATAATCCACAAACACACCGACCCTCTGAGGATCCACACTCAGAGAAAGAAGCACATATGACGACTCACGAGCCCGATACTTCCCATTATACAGACTCACAGTCCAGCATCCATTCACAGAGCTCAGACGGATCCAGCCCTTCCTGATCACAGATTCTCTGGCCACTCCTAAATACCACTTCGTCTCACCCCTCACCTGCACCTCAAAGTAAAAACACCCGGAGCTGAATCCATCCTTCCCCAGAACACCACGATATTCATTAAATCGGTCTGTTTTCCCATCCACTGCTTCCCGTCGTGTCCTTCCTTCTCTCACTTGCTTCCCATCATCAGACACGATGAGACGTGGATGAGCCGTATCGCCATCCAGAATCACATTCACTGTTGGAAATATGGAAAAACATGCTTTAAAGATGAGTTTATAATGAAATAACCATAATATTTTTCATGAGTAAACAAAAATAAAGATACACCATTAATGGTAAATAAATGTAACATTCAATACACTGTATTATAAACAATAATGTTCATAATTTTCACATCTACTGCTGATAGACTTTCTTTTCTTGCTATTATTTAGTTATGTATGTAAAATAAATAATGTATATATTAAAATAATTATGCCATTAATTAAAATAAATAATTATGCCCTTTTACTCACCCGAGTGTGCTCTTAAATGTGTGAGAGCTGAGAACAGAAAGTGTGACGTTATAAAGGGTTCATAACAGAATTCATCTTTAGATCAATAATAAGTCATTTTTTAACCACCACTTGAAGACAAACAAAATCCAAGAAGATTTACACAGTTTATCTTGTAATAAAATACAATGAATTGAATACATGTATGAATGCACAGCATATTCATTCATTGTTATGCTAAATAATTTTAAAGTAATGAATTTATATTTTAATTAAGCCATATAAAACAAATGTACCTTTTGGAATAATAGTCTCCAGACCTCGTAAAAGTTGATCGCGCTCTAAAGAAAATGATGAGAAAAGAAGATTAGAATTCTATCATTTTTATTACTCTGACAAACCAGTCACGATCATTCAGTTGTGTTTATAGGGTCATGAACTTGACCATAAAGCTGGTTTAGCTGACTAGCCAGGTAAGTTTCAGTTCAGTCTGTGCCAACTCTGGGTTTAGGTTTTGGTTTAGAGATCACAAACCAAAATCTGACCAATCAGCTTTGAGCAAAGTGACACATCTGTGACACAATAAAGTCACTCCTCCTGTTTCTCTTGCTCCAAATGAAATGGCACTACAAAGTAAAACATTCTTAAAGATCGTCTGGCTTTTAGTAATGATTATTTATTGTAATTATTTTATATCATTTACATAATTATTATACCCTTAATCCATTTGAGCCATTTTAGTTTAATAATTAAGCTTTTATTTTAAATGAATATAAATACATGCAGATAATATGAAATGTAAATAAGCTTTAGAATCAATAGATAAAGCTTTAAACGTGACTACACATGAGCTTAGATTTACGAGTCTCTGTATACCTATAAATATGATCAACTTTCACTTGCACTGATATGGCAAGATGTTATCCTCTTACACGGCCAGCTCTTTTCATCTTGCTGGTTAAATGTGTTCAAATTCTTTGTATTTTTCCATCTTTGGCAGTAAATCACACTGACTCTCTCGCGAGAAGAGGCACGTGATTGGCTGTTCACTTCTGATGTCACACTTTCATGTGCACGTGCTCCATAAAGTCATCTCTGAGTTGACAGAGAAAGTTGATGATCAGCGTCATGGTACCAACAAAGCTGGATTGGACTGGTTTGGTTTTGTCAACTCGCAACTAATTCTGTAACCCTGAGTTTGTTCAGCCACCATCATGGTACAAGGTCCTGGTAAGTGTCAGTGTTAGGTTTTGTTTTGTGTATGTTTCATTTGTTCTAGTTTTCTCGCCTATGTTAATTATTATGTTTGTTGCCTTGGTTACTGATTTAGTTACACCTGTCCCATGTTATGCCCTTGTGTATTTATAGCCTTGGTTTTGGTTCGTTATCTTCTAATTTTTAAGTTGGTTGTTCAGTTCAGTGTTTTTTTACCAGAGTGTTCTCTTTCTTTTCCTTTTTTTTTTTTTTAAGTTCTGTTCTGCATTTTTGTAACCTCATGCAGCTAGTCTAAGTGGACGTCCATGATATGCGGAGTCCCACAAGGCTCAATTCTCGCACCGCTCTTGTTTAGCCTGTATATTGCTTTTTTACCAGAGTGTTCTCTTTCTTTTCCTTTTTTTTTTTTTTAAAGTTCTGTTCTGCATTTTTGTAACCTCATACATCTAGTCTAAGTGGACGTCCATGACATGCGGAGTCCCACAAGGCTCAATTCTTGCACCGCTCTTGTTTAGCCTGTATATTGCCACTGCTGTATTTACATAAATAAAATAATAAGAAAACAAGCATTTTACCTCCATTTTTATGGACAAACACAGCTATCAGCATTCCAGCAATCACACTGAGCTTGTTCTAGTTTTCTCGCCTATGTTAATTATTATGTTTGTTGCCTTGGTTACTGATTTAGTTACACCTGTCCCATGTTATGCCCTTGTGTATTTATAGCCTTGGTTTTGGTTCGTTATCTTCTAATTTTTAAGTTGGTTGTTCAGTTCAGTGTTTTTTTACCAGAGTGTTCTCTTTCTTTTCCTTTTTTTTTTTTTTAAGTTCTGTTCTGCATTTTTGTAACCTCATGCAGCTAGTCTAAGTGGACGTCCATGATATGCGGAGTCCCACAAGGCTCAATTCTCGCACCGCTCTTGTTTAGCCTGTATATTGCCACTGCTGTATTTACATAAATAAAATAATAAGAAAACAAGCATTTTACCTCCATTTTTATGGACAAACACAGCTATCAGTATTCCAGCAATCACACTGAGCACAACTACAAGTACAATCAGGATGACTGATGCC
The DNA here is from genome assembly GCF_001515645.1 of Sinocyclocheilus grahami. Classification (NCBI taxonomy): domain Eukaryota; kingdom Metazoa; phylum Chordata; class Actinopteri; order Cypriniformes; family Cyprinidae; genus Sinocyclocheilus; species Sinocyclocheilus grahami. The sequence goes on along the minus strand of NW_015506851.1, from coordinate 165,739 downwards.
CTCCAAGAATTAAACATATTACCTGTAAAACAAAACCGTAATTAAGCACATTGTGTAAATCAAGCGTATTTTGACGAGATGATTAAAAATATATATAATGTTCAGTTCCGAATGGTACAGTAACAAAAGTGTCAGCTTACTTGAGCTGATAATGAGTGCCTCCAGCATGTGATGTCTCACTTTGACTCTGCAGTGAATCTGGCTGTCTCTGCGATGTACAGTGATGCTGTGTTTCACACTGAATCTGTCCGTGTTTCTGTGTCTCTCTAGTTTCTGGAATCAAGCTGACTCCATCACCGTCTAGCCACTCAAGATCAGGTTCAGGATACCAACCCTGAAAGATCAAACCCATCTACAGTGATCACTGGAGGACGCCCTACAGCTACAGACCAACAAGAAGAACATTCTGTTGTTGTTCTGGCTTTTTTAACTTAGTCAGAGCATGTTAAAGCTGGAATACAAAAGCCACGATTTACAGTCCGAACAAATTGACGCTAGTTGCTGACAGTCAGAGCCAGTCTGCAGATTAGAGATTAGAGAAGATCATGTCACAGACTTCAGACTCTGATTCCATCCAGTGGGAGGAGATCAAACAGACTTGATATTTTCAGCCGGTTTTAGAACGCTAATTTAGAATGTTTAGATTTAGAATGTTTTCATTTGTCACGCGTGAGTTTGTTGCGATCCTCCGTAGGGTTGCAAAGGGGTGGAAACTTTCCAAAAATCCCTGGAAGATTCCCAAAAAATCCTGGAAAGTTTCCACATTTTCCGGAATGTTTCCGAAATTTACTGGAAATTCCCCACCTTTTTTGCAACCCTAATCCTCAGTCGTTTAGTGTATGATGCCCAGTCAGTAAATGTATGATGCCTAGTGTGCGGTGTAATTCAGTCTTCAATAGTTTCCTCACCTTCAACTCTGACATTCACAGTGGCGTCGTCATGCCAGGATCTGGACTGAATAAAGCACTTATAAAGTCCTTCATCAGAGACTCGGACTGATGAGAGTTTGAGCGATGCGTCTCCTCTCTGCAGTTCTTGATGAATCAGTTTGGTTCTTCCTCTGTAGGACTGAATCTGATCTGTGTTTCTGTCGTCGTGATCCTCGTAGAGATGCACTGGTTGTGAGTCTTTCAGGTCGAGTCTAAACCACTCCACTCTCATGTCCACAACACTGATGCTGGGTTTGACTGAACAGGGCAGAATCGCATCTTCACCAGCGACAGCAAATACAGGCTCTGCAGGTCCCACTACTTCACACTGCTCTGAGAAAGATTTGAGAGCTGGTTTAGCAAAAGTGAAGCTCCTATCAGTTGAGCCTTCAAGGGCTACTCGTTGTGCATTTTATTCTAATTAGTCAACATTTCTGAATAACGACAGCTGTCCATGGCAACGTTCATCCAGGAAACCTTCAGTTTATGTTCTGCGGTTTCTTCAATGATTCCAGCTGAGATCAAAATTTCACTGCATTTATTTGCTAAGCAGCCATGTAATAAATGTCACAATGTACAGTGAGCTGGTCATTATCACATCAACTATAAACTAAACTATAATTATAAAGCGGAGAGTTCTGGTGCTTGGCTCTGATTGGCTGAGCCGCGTTCGAAGCTGTTGTAAATGACGCTACAAAGTAACACACACCTTTGTTTACGTTTGTGTGTCGCTCGGCAACCACTTTGTAGCAACCACAACTGTTTCTGAGGAGCTACATTGTTTGGTGGAAGAATACTGTGTTTATTAATATCATTACTCTTTATTTGCTCTGCTTTATTCTGTGAAACCTCACTACGTATATGGAACTACGCTGTCAGAAAAAAGGGTACAGTTGGGGTCCGTTTGAGAACACTTAAGGGTACAACTTCACCATTTGTACCCTAATGGGTCATAGTTACACCTGAGGGTACTCATATGTACCCTTTAGGGGTAAAAAAAGGTACAAATATGTTTCCAGCAGTCAGAGGGTCCATGTTTGGACCATGTAATCCCCAAACAAAGGTACAATCACTTGTGTGACAAACGGAGTAAGCCAAAGCCACCCAAAATAGATGAAACAGAGAGTAAGATATTAATTGTCATGAGTTGTTGGTTATTTGGAAGAGATGCACAACATAACCGAATATATTTAAGAGCCCACATCTTTACTGAACAGTATACAAACACATGCCATTTAAATGATTATTCAGAGCATCGAGATAATAACTTTTAAACATAAAGCAAATGTATGAAAGTAGGCCTGCATTTTTAATTGTAATTCATTTAGAGTTAAACAAATACATGTACTTATCTTTCTTAACAAAAGCTCAATGTAGACGAAACTATTTAATGTTTATTTAACATTATATGGGGTACTTTTACTTTGCCTCAAAGTTCAAGTACGCATTTTCGCAGCCAGCCTTCTTTAAATTTGTGTCGTCCAATAGGATTATAGCCCGCGCGGTGCGTTTTATGCGCGCAAAGTTGAGATTGACCTGACAAAACCAACGCATTGTTATTCAATTTTAAGCTTATTGTTATTATAACAATTGTTTTTATTATTTAGCCAGAAATTAAAATGTTACTTTTCGCATAACTTGTACTCTACCGCGAGACAAAACAGCGGTGAGACGGCCGTAGAAACCGTTCAAACCCATCGCGTTTTGTGTGAATTGGCTTTTATTTTCACTAAAGCTGGGTCTCAATGTGGAACCACAGATTTATAAATTCAGTTTCCCATTATTTTCTTCCTGTTAATGTTACCCGTGTTCACTCCGGACGCAAGCGAACGCCTCTCTTGTTTTATTTTAACGCCTCTCCCAGTCAGTCTGAAATTATATAATCTACGAATATCATCCGTGTTGATTTATATCAGTTTTATTTGGTACATATAAAATAAAATAAAAACCGTTCTAAATATAAGTCCAGGAGTGTCCTAATCATTTAGTCCTGTCAGTCATCACGAGCGAACTAACTCGACTGAGGCGGTTTAGCTCGGACATCGAGGCGTGCGTCGGCTTCCCAGGACAGCAAGTCAGGTTAAATTTGTTTACCATTATTTATCAAAACTGGTAAAAACTAAGTTTCTAGTCTTTGAGCTGCTAATTGAAATAATATTGCACCAGTGACAGTTCTGTACCTTTTTCTGAGAGTGTATGCATACAGAGTTATTGTGTATTTTTCTACATAGAAGTCATTTTTTTTAATACTGATTAATGCCCATTAAAAAATACATTGACTTTATTGTTTAAATAATTGTTAAAACCTCGAGCTCACACTGATCATTCTTTTTTCTCTCTTTCAGAAAGTGAGGTGGAAACGGTAGAGTGTGGTCTCACGGAGAACATGATCTCACATTTATGTCAAGGCTCCTTTAAAAAACAGGCCAAGTTTAACAAATGTGTACGAGATGAAGGAGGTGGCAACAATAACACTAGAACCAGTGCCAGCAGAATCCTATCAACAAACTTCGACGACAGAAATGTAAGTATAACATTGAGTATTGTGTATTATATTTGTCCTCTGTTTAGTGATTGCCCGATGCTGATTTTTTTTATGCCTGATGCCGATATCTTAAAAAGCAGGGTGGCCCAGCAGCACACACAAAAGAAACTCGGTTTATATGATGTGCTAGACATTCAAAACGTGGAGTTTTTATATTTATAATATATGATGCAGTTAAGTAGGCCTGGAACGACGAATAAAATAAATATTAAAATGTATAAAAAATATTAACAAATTTGAACCAGGGAAGTTTCTGAAATTTGGTTGATTTGACAATTTTTTAAAAGAATTCATTGTGCAGCCTTAGATTGAATATCTCTCTTTGTGATCATAAAAATGTAAGGTAAGGAAATGGTGAATGACATCATGTGTTTTTGAGGTTTAACCTTTATTATTATTATTATGGACTTTTAGATTTGCTCCAATAGGCGATTGCTGTCATTGGTGCGGATGCATCCTCTGTTGAGGGTCATGTGAATGTCCTGCATATCCAGTACAGCAAAGTGCGTCCAGACAGCTTTCTCCTTCCTTCTAAAGTGCTCGCTAGCTTGCGCTAAGCAACCATGACCTGCGCCCTCCATGAAGACGTGGAGGTTTCAGCAAAGGATCAATGGATTTCCAGCACTGAAAATCGTTTGCAGTAGCTCTGCTACTAAATTTATTTCAAAATGGCTATCCCTGGACAGCTATGATCAGCTGTTCCTCCATCTTGGCTGAGCTTTCAATGCTGTTACAGAAAGGGTGAAGGTGATTGGTTGGTTTTTGTCACGTGACCTGGGTGTGCTTGCGGGATTCTGAAAAGTTGAGATGTATTTATCTCGCTGCGGTGCGGACGCGCCTGGAAAAAACGAGCACGTCGCTCTACATTTACAATAACGAACTTGAGCGGTCTAAAGATGCGATATGTGAACGGGCCCTAAAGCCTCGTACACACCCGGACGATTATCGCGTGCACTTATCGCCGCGTCTTTAGTGTTCGTACCCAAGCGATTTCCGCAGGCGATGAGCCGAGTGAACGTGCAGATTCACTCCCTGACTTTAGATGGCGCTTAATGAAAAGCAGAAATGCCCCGGTACACATCGAATCCTATTTGATCTGCAATTCCTCTCCAGAACGGCTTTCATGCATCTTATTCAACATTTGTTGATATTTCCAGTTAATCAAAAATGTGTTTTTTTAGCAAATTGCTGAAATATGACTATCAGTGAGTAAAGGAAACCACTTAATGGAATATGAAAACAGGCCATTTTTAATATTAAATTATTGAATAGTACTTTATTTATGTAGACGGAATTCTTTCAAGGCACTCACGTGGTAAGATAAAAAGCCTTTAATGAACTGGGCTAAACTAGTTAATAGTAGATCTACACGTTTCGGGAAAACGGCCTTCTTTTTCTCACTTTATATATATGTATTTTTATTCTGACTTTCGTGCAGCACTGATTCTTCTGCTAGATAGTTCTGATAGATGTTGCACTGTTGTACTGATAGATGTTTAACATTTTCTTTCACAGTGTGATGCTGATACTCCGTACCCAACCATACAGTTGGTACAAACTGACTGGAAAATGGCTTTCTCTCTCCACGAGGCTTCAAGTCCTTGTCAAAGTGGATGGTTTGGAGGTGTGCAGGGGAACAG
>NW_015506851.1:158491-160569 GCF_001515645.1 Sinocyclocheilus grahami | reverse complement strand
GTACTGTATTTGGTGAAATGTGTGTTTGTGATTAAATGTTTAAAGGGTATAAAGTTACAATTAATGAAATGTGTACAGTTGGTAAAAGATTGCTTTGTGATTCTTGATGTTCAAAACGGTTTTAGAAAAATGTACTTAAAATGAGATCTAGTGCTGTTTAAAAAAAAAAAGGGAAATGGCTTTTTTCTTGTTTTATTACATGGTAAAAAAAAAAAAGGTTAATGAAATGGGATGTACTGATTTTGAAGAAATGTTTAATATAATATTAAACTTAATCTTGCCGTTTACAATTATACAAATCGTTTTAAAAAGTAATAGTTACAATTAATGAAATGTGTACTGTTGGGAAAAAATGCTTTCTGATTCTTGCTGTGTACAATTGAGTATAAAAAGTCAACTCTTTTTTTCTTTCTTTTTTTTTTCTCCTTTTCAAAAGTAAAATTGCGCAATATATGCATCCTGTTATGACATTGTGATAGAGCTTATAACATTCATCCTGTGAAAAATGTGAGAATGTAATGGTTTTGAATGTTAAATAAATGTGATAAACAGCATTCTGGCCTTTTTAACGTGCTGTATGGAGTACACATTTGCCATCAAAGGGTACAAAAGGCTTGTCACTGGGGCAGTACCCTTAAAAGGACAAATTTGCACCGTTTTTAAAGGTACATTATGGTACCATAAGGTACAATTTAGTCAGCAGAGGTACACATTTGCCTTTGAAAGGCACATGCTGCAAGGGTACAGATATGTAGGCATGTGAAAGGGTGCAACGGGTGTACCCTCGAGGGTACTGCCCCAGTGAAAAGCCATTGTACCCCTGAAGGTACCAATTTTGCACATATTTATAACAGCTAAAGCTTCACGTCGTGTCTAATAACGCCCCTGTAAACCACGGCTTCACGGGGGTTATTGCTTTCTAATAAATATAGTTCAGCTGGACGATGAATGGACACGAACACACTTCAGCTCATTACGTGGGTGTGAATAATTGCCTGATATCGACTCTGCAATTCCACTAATAATCAGCAGAGTCCAGAAAATGAACGGCATCTCTAAAGAACGCTGCAACGAAGAAAACAAAACATTATAATAAGCAGTGTGTTCACATGCATGTGCTGGCTCTGAATACTTACACATCTATACTCGAGGGACAGATAGCTCATTTTACATCTACAATCAACTGTTTAAGTCAGTCCAGAGAAAGCAACGGGTAGCATTATTGGACTTTATCCTTTCTTTTAAGTGTATTTATATGGTTTAGTGTCACTTCAAGACCTACCTAACCGGTTAAACTGACGCAGTGCAGCAGTGATATTAATGCAAGTGTTTTCTGCAGAGTGCTCTACTTGTACTCGTCAGACCTGAATCAGGGCTCTAGACTGAGACCAATGTTCTTTGAGAATGTGCACGTTGAAATGTGATGCTATGTGAGGATTTTTTTGATCGTGGGTATTAAAAGACACGTGTCCTCGGGTTTGAACACGCGTTTAAACTCGGCTCCGCTCTATTATCATGTTGAAAACAGCCGAGTAGAATTGCTTCAGGTTTCTGTGACGAACAGAAAGTTCAGATGAACAGCATTTATCTGAACTAGAAACCTTTTGTAATGTGTTTATCATCACTTCTGATCATTTTAAAGCATCCTTGCTAAATACAAGTGTTGATTTCTATCATTTCTTTCCCTGATATTGTACTTGCTGCCAGCTCTTGAGTGGTATTGTGTGTGTTCACCGTTGTTCTTACTGTAATGTGTTTAGTTGTGTTATAATGTGGTTGTGCTGCTAGCGTTCTGACACGTGTTGTGTTCAGGCTGATGTTTCTGAGGCTCTGGATATGGCACAATACATGTGTAAATGTCCTGAGACGAGCAGGTTGTGTTTAATAATAATAATAATATAAGGCAGCACATTCTGGAACACTCTGGAGCTGAACTCTTGCGGTGTTCTCGGCAGAGTGTGATGTTTTACGCAGCGGCGGTGAACGGGACTTTTATTTTGGCTGCCGGGCGCTGTGACGTCACACGCCCGCGCCGCGCCGCTGCTCTGGACTTCCGGCGGAAGAGAGGTTTGTTTGTG
>NW_015506851.1:148725-158405 GCF_001515645.1 Sinocyclocheilus grahami | reverse complement strand
CCACTACTTCACACTGCTCTGAGAAAGATTTGAGAGCTGGTTTAGTAAAAGTGAAGCTCCTATCAGTTGAGCCTTCAAGGGCTACTCGTTGTGCATTTTATTCTAATTAGTCAACATTTCTGAATAACGACAGCTGTCCATGGCAACGTTCATCCAGGAAACCTTCAGTTTATGTTCTGTGGTTTCTTCAATGATTCCAGCTGAGATCAAAATTTCACTGCATTTATTTGCTAAGCAGCCATGTAATAAATGTCACAATGTATCGTGAGCTGGTCATTATCACATCAACTATAAACTAAACTATAATTATAAAGCGGAGAGTTCCGGTGCTTGATTCTGATTGGCTGAGCCGCGTTCGAAGCTGTTGTAAATGACGCTACAAAGTAACACACACCTTTGTTTACGTCTGTGTGTTGCTCGCCCAAAAGTCACCCAAACTAGATGAAACCGAGAGTAAGATATTAATTGTCATGAGTTGTTGGTTATTTGGAAGAGATGCACAACATACCACATCTTTACTGACTAGTTCTGAACAGTATACAAACGCATGACATTTAAATGATTATTCAGAGCATCGAGATAATAACTTTTAAACATAAAGCAAATGTATGAAAGTAGGCCTGCATTTTTAATTGTAATTAATTTAGAGGTAAACAAATACATGTACTTATCTTTCTTAACAAAAGCACAATGTAGACGAAACTATATAATGTTTATTTAACATTATATGGGGTACTTTTACTTTGCCTCAAAGTTGAAGTACGCATTTTCGCAGCCAGCCTTCTTTAAATTCGTGTCGTCCAATAGGATTATAGCCCGCGCGGTGCGTTTTATGCGCGCAAAATTGAGATTGACCTGACAAAACCAATGCATTGTTATTCAATTTTAAGCTTATTGTTATTATAACAATTGTTTTTATTATTTAGCCAGACATTAAAATGTTGCTTTTCGCATAACTTGTACTCTACCGCGAGACAAAACAGCGGTGAGACGGCCGTAGAAACCGTTCAAACCCATCGCGTTTTGTGTGAATCGGCTTTTATTTTCACTAAAGCTGGGTCTCAATGTGGAACCACAGATTTATAAATTCAGTTTCCCATTACTTTCTTACTGTTAATGTTACCCGTGTTCACTCCGGACGCAAGCGAACGCCTCTCTTGTTTTATTTTAACGCCTCTCCTAGTCAGTCTGAAATTATATAATCTACGAATATCATCCGTGTTGATTTATATCAGTTTTATTTGGTACATATAAAATAAAATAAAAACCGTTCTAAATATAAGTCCAGGAGTGTCCTAATCATTTAGTCCTTTCTGTCAATGCAACTGAGGTGATTTAGCTCGGACATCGAGGTGTGCGTCGGCTTCCAAGGACAGCAAGTCAGGTTAAATTTGTTTACCATTATTTATCAAAACTGGTAAAAACTAAGTTTCTAGTCTTTGAGCTGCTAATTGAAATAATATTGCTTCTAATCATACACTCTCAGAAAAAAGTACATTTCTCTGTTAGTGTGCATATTAGTACCTTTTAGCTTTTGTACCTTAAGGTACTGCACCAGTGACAGTTCTGTACCTTTTTCTGAGAGTGTATGCATACAGAGTTATTGTGTATTTTTCTACATAGAAGTCATTTTTTTTAATACTGATTAATGCCCATTAAAAAATACATTGACTTTATTGTTTAAATAATTGTTAAAACCTCGAGCTCACACTGATCATTCTTTTTTCTCTCTTTCAGAAAGTGAGGTGGAAACGGTAGAGTGTGGTCTCACGGAGAACATGATCTCACATTTATGTCAAGGCTCCTTTAAAAAACAGGCCAAGTTTAACAAATGTGTACGAGATGAAGGAGGTGGCAACAATAACACTAGAACCAGTGCCAGCAGAATCCTATCAACAAACTTCGACGACAGAAATGTAAGTATAACACCGAGTAGAGTTGTTTCAGGTTTCTGTGGCGAACAGAAAGTTCAGATGAACAGCATTTATCTGAAATAGAAACCTTTTGTAACGTGTTTATCATCACTTCTGATCATTTTAAAGCATCCTTGCTAAATACAAGTGTTGATTTCTATCATTTCTTTCCCTGATATTGTACTTGCTGCCAGCTCTTGAGTGGTATTGTGTGTGTTCACCGCAGTTCTTACTGTAATGTGTTTAGTTGTGTTATAATGTGGTTGTGCTGCTAGCGTTCTGACACGTGTTGTGTTCAGGCTGATGTTTCTGAGGCTCTGGATATGGCACAATACATGTGTAAATGTCCTGAGACGAGCAGGTTGTGTTTAATAATAATAATATTATAAGGTAGCACATTCTGGAACACTCTGGAGCTGAACTCTTGCGGTGTTCTCGGCAGAGTGTGATGTTTTACGCAGCGGCGGTGAACGGGACTTTTATTTTGGCTGCCGGGCGCTGTGACGTCACACGCCCGCGTCGCGCCGCTGCTCTGGACTTCCGGCGGAAGAGAGGTTTGTTTGTGTTCGTTTGAAGTCGATGGAAACGACTCCGAGGTTAGTTTTAGACACCACATAAAACCCAACTATCTACAAAACCCCATTTATGCTGCTTTGGTGTTTGAGATTGAGTTATTGCTTGCCCTGACACAAAATAATCTCATATTTGCGAAGATGTCACTGCAGGCGTTCTTTACGAATTAAAAGCACTTAAAGCTCAATTATTAAGTCAGTTTAACGAATTGGGCACAGTGCAGTGCGCCGAGAGCAATCATCAAATCAGTGAATTGAATAAACTTTACTTGAAAGTATTTCTCAGATTGATTTAAGCATCACTAGAGAGTCACTTGAGCCGATCGATTCGGTTGCAGCGCTCGAAGCACAAGTATGTTTTGAGTGATTCGTGTTACTTTATTAACGCTTAGCACTAGCGTTGCGTGTTCTCGGGCCGTTTACAGCCGTTAACTCTCACTCTGACTGACCGTGTTTCTTTACTTCCAGACACAGAAGTCCTCCTGGTGCGGCGAGATGGCGTTCATTAAACAGGAGAGTGAAGACCTGAGGATTGTAGAAGTGTTCAGCTTGAAGCACGAGGACGCTGAGGAACTAACAGGTTGGGTTCATCCTCAAAGCCGTTATTTTATCTTTAATGACAGTCGGCAGCATGTTTAGCACTGTCCCTTTAAATGAAGATGCTCTCATTAATTACTCGCCCTCATGTCGTTCCCAACCTTCCTTCATCATCGGAACACTAATTAAGATATTTCATTATAGGCACAATATGTTAGATCTTTTTATTAAAATATCCAAAAACCACAAGAACAGTGGTATATATTTTGCTGGCTTGTGTACTTACATCATCCCAAATGTTTCGAATAATGTTTAAATCCAGAGAAATAACCAATTTTAACTAGAAGCACAGAGCGTGTCTATAGTGTCGCCTGCCGATGACATCATAACCCCTCGGTTTCCGGTTTAGTGTTGTAGAAAACATGGAAACACCAAAGACACTTTAATATGTTGTGTGTTTTATTAGACCGGTGACGACCGCACAGAGCAGCATTATAACAGAACTAAATGTATCTAGTATGATAAAACAGCGCTGCTTTACCCCACATATGAAGAAGGGATAATTGCAGCCTTCAGTGCTTCCTATGTAACTTGGCTTATCTACCCTACATGAAGAATACACTGACCTTCCTGCAGCGTTCAATGGCAAAGATTACTGAGGTGGGTGGCAAGCCCCTTCCAATATCTGTCACCGGAATAATTAATACCCTGTGTTTAAAAATGTGACTGTTGACAGTGTGAAGTATGCTTTAAAAGATGTATTCATAGTTGACTATGTCCATGCAGAGGAAATTCCTCTCTTTTTACAAATTAAATGCATTTTAAATATCAATACTGTATGGTTTCTGTGTGGGAAGTTTTTAATAGCAGTGTCGTATGATTCACACTTCCATGCATACACCGTAAAAGTTTACCTTGAGTGGAGTGTTATAAACCCAGGGCAAGAGATGGACTTTCAGGCCCTTGACGCGTACTCTCCCGATGATAAATTGTGTGATCCTTAAGAAGGTTTAAGAAAGTTCTAATTAAATGTGTCGTACTGTATTTGGTGAAATGTGTGTTTGTGATTAAATGTTTTAAGGGTATAAAGTTACATTTAATGAAATGTGTACAGTTGGGAAAAAAAGTGCTTTCTGATTCTTGCTGTGTACAATTGAGTATAAAAAGTCAACTCTTTTTTTCTTTCTTTTTTTTTTCTCCTTTTCAAAAGTAAAATTGCGCAATATATGCATCCTGTTATGACATTGTGATAGAGCTTATAACATTCATCCTGTGAAAAATGTGAGAATGTAATGGTTTTGAATGTTAAATAAATGTGATAAACAGCATTCTGGCCTTTTTAACGTGCTGTATGGAGTACACATTTGCCATCAAAGGGTACAAAAGGCTTGTCACTGGGGCAGTACCCTTAAAAGGACAAATTTGCACCGTTTTTAAAGGTACATTATGGTACCATAAGGTACAATTTAGTCAGCAGAGGTACATATTTGCCTTTGAAAGGCACATACTGCAAGGGTACAGATATGTAGGCATGTGAAAGGGTGCAACGGGTGTACCCTCGAGGGTACTGCCCCAGTGACAAGCCATTGTACCCCTGAAGGTACCAATTTTGCACATATTTATAACAGCTAAAGCTTCACGGCTTCACGGGGGTTATTGCTTTCTAATAAATATAGTTCAGCTGGACGATGAATGGACACGAACACACTTCAGCTCATTACGTGGGTGTGAATAATTGCCTGATATCGACTCTGCAATTCCACTAATAATCAGCAGAGTCCAGAAAATGAACGGCATCTCTAAAGAACGCTGCAACGAAGAAAACAAAACATTATAATAAGCAGTGTGTTCACATGCATGTGCTGGCTCTGAATACTTACACATCTATACTCGAGGGACAGATAGCTCATTTTACATCTACAATCAACTGTTTAAGTCAGTCCAGAGAAAGCAACGGGTAGCATGATTGGACTTTATCCTTTCTTTTAAGTGTATTTATATGGTTTAGTGTCACTTCAAGACCTACCTAACCGGTTAAACTGACGCAGTGCAGCAGTGATATTAATGCAAGTGTTTTCTGCAGAGTGCTCTACTTGTACTCGTCAGACCTGAATCAGGGCTCTAGACTGAGACCAATGTTCTTTGAGAATGTGCACGTTGAAATGTGATGCTATGTGAGGATTTTTTTGATCGTGGGTATTAAAAGACACGTGTCCTCGGGTTTGAACACGCGTTTAAACTCGGCTCCGCTCTATTATCATGTTGAAAACAACCGAGTAGAGTTGTTTCAGGTTTCTGTGGCGAACAGAAAGTTCAGATGAACAGCATTTATCTGAAATAGAAACCTTTTGTAACGTGTTTATCATCACTTCTGATCATTTTAAAGCATCCTTGCTAAATACAAGTGTTGATTTCTATCATTTCTTTCCCTGATATTGTACTTGCTGCCAGCTCTTGAGTGGTATTGTGTGTGTTCACCGCAGTTCTTACTGTAATGTGTTTAGTTGTGTTATAATGTGGTTGTGCTGCTAGCGTTCTGACACGTGTTGTGTTCAGGCTGATGTTTCTGAGGCTCTGGATATGGCACAATACATGTGTAAATGTCCTGAGACGAGCAGGTTGTGTTTAATAATAATAATATTATAAGGTAGCACATTCTGGAACACTCTGGAGCTGAACTCTTGCGGTGTTCTCGGCAGAGTGTGATGTTTTACGCAGCGGCGGTGAACGGGACTTTTATTTTGGCTGCCGGGCGCTGTGACGTCACACGCCCGCGTCGCGCCGCTGCTCTGGACTTCCGGCGGAAGAGAGGTTTGTTTGTGTTCGTTTGAAGTCGATGGAAACGACTCCGAGGTTAGTTTTAGACACCACATAAAACCCAACTATCTACAAAACCCCATTTATGCTGCTTTGGTGTTTGAGATTGAGTTATTGCTTGCCCTGACACAAAATAATCTCGACTTTGCGAAGATGTCACTGCAGGCGTTCTTTACGAATTAAAAGCACTTAAAGCTCAATTATTAAGTCAGTTTAACGAATTGGGCACAGTGCAGTGCGCCGAGAGCAATCATCAAATCAGTGAATTGAATAAACTTTACTTGAAAGTATTTCTCAGATTGATTTAAGCATCACTAGAGAGTCACTTGAGCCGATCGATTCGGTTGCAGCGCTCGAAGCACAAGTATGTTTTGAGTGATTCGTGTTACTTTATTAACGCTTAGCACTAGCGTTGCGTGTTCTCGGGCCGTTTACAGCCGTTAACTCTCACTCTGACTGACCGTGTTTCTTTACTTCCAGACACAGAAGTCCTCCTGGTGCGGCGAGATGGCGTTCATTAAACAGGAGAGTGAAGACCTGAGGATTGTAGAAGTGTTCAGCTTGAAGCACGAGGACGCTGAGGAACTAACAGGTTGGGTTCATCCTCAAAGCCGTTATTTTATCTTTAATGACAGTCGGCAGCATGTTTAGCACTGTCCCTTTAAATGAAGATGCTCTCATTAATTACTCGCCCTCATGTCGTTCCCAACCTTCCTTCATCATCGGAACACTAATTAAGATATTTCATTATAGGCACAATATGTTAGATCTTTTTATTAAAATATCCAAAAACCACAAGAACAGTGGTATATATTTTGCTGGCTTGTGTACTTACATCATCCCAAATGTTTCGAATAATGTTTAAATCCAGAGAAATAACCAATTTTAACTAGAAGCACAGAGCGTGTCTATAGTGTCGCCTGCCGATGACATCATAACCCCTCGGTTTCCGGTTTAGTGTTGTAGAAAACATGGAAACACCAAAGACACTTTAATATGTTGTGTGTTTTATTAGACCGGTGACGACCGCACAGAGCAGCATTATAACAGAACTAAATGTATCTAGTATGATAAAACAGCGCTGCTTTACCCCACATATTCACTTCGACGGCTTTCCGTGCTCTGTGCTCTGCTTCATACTACGATATTAATAAATCTTTAATACATTAGCTCATCTATGAACATGATTTCTGCCCGAGTTCCGTTGGATTGCGACCACAAATCCCATGATTCCACACTCAGTCACGGCGTCATCAAACTACGCCTTTGCTTCTTTGTTTATTTTGAATACGCACTCTCCAGCGGTGAAAACTATATGAAAATATGAAAACATATATTGTACCTTTAAATCTGACAGCTCTCAGACCCTCCCATAGACAGGAACACAACTGTAATGTTCCCAGGTCCATAAATGTACTAAGCGTATATGTTCGGTAAAACAGCCTATATAGCAAAGTGGCCTATGAACTCCTTGCGAGTGACTTCTGTTGATGAAACCGCAAACTATTTACTATTTTTCTTCGGTTAATTGCATCTCTGACTCCTGGTCTTAGTTCAACATATGAGGTCCTTAGGTCTTAACTGTACATCCCCTACACTTCAATAATGATGATGTTTAAATCCTGATTGAACCGCTCAGGCGATCGGGATGTCGATGGCCAGCCTTGTGGTGCTCGAGCGCCATTTATGGCTGACGCTAACGGAGATCAAGGACGTGGATAAGGTCCCCTTTCCTTGATGCCCCGATCTTCCCCAACGGCCTCTTCGGGCCTGCGGTCGAAGGGTTCGCAGAGCGCTTCACGGAGGCACAGAAGTTGTCCCAAGCTATGCGACACTTCGCTGCTGCCCCTAGTCGCCCTAAGTCTACACCGACTCAGCAGCCCGCAAAGCCAGCACCTGCCGGCCCAGCCGTCCAGCCTGCTAAGACTCAGCAGACACGAGGGCATTCCCGCTCGGCCAGACGCTACCCCTTTCCTAAGCGCCAGGGACCCCGACCCAAGATAGCGTTGGACCTGGCGCCTCAGGTGTCTTCCTGATCTGCGAGACAGGAAGAGGATGGGGCCAAGTCTCGCTGCAGCCGGACCACACCCCCAAGCAGCCTCTCTTAAGCCTCCTATCACCCTCTTCAACCCTGGGTGCAGAGGGAAATGTGTTTGTTGTGAACACGGCCCGTTCAAGCGCCTAAGCAACCAACTGCTGTTATAGCAGGAAAAATAAAACACAAACATTTTCAAAAAGAGAGCAAAATTCCTCTTCCATTTCTCACAAGTGCCCTGGAGTGTCAAAATGTGTTATGGGGATAATAAAACAAGGTTATTCACTCCAATTCGCTCAAAGACCCCCGCGCTTCAGCGGCATGGTCCCCACCTTAGTGCACTTACGTTCCGGTGATAAATCTGCTGGCAAAAGGAGCTGTAGAAACGGTTCCTCCAGCTCAGAGCGAGTCGGGCTTCTACAGCTTCCTCATTACTTCCTCATACCCAAAAAGGATGGTGGCCTCCGGCCCATCCTCAATCTCAGACACCTGAATCATGACCACATGAAAAGGTAATTCAGGATGACTACGCTGAAACGGATCCTTGTGGAATGGGCTCAACTCAATCTGCGCTCGCTGGGGGCAGTGCATATACCGGGGCAAATTGAATCGAGGAGCAGACATGTTATCAAGGAGCAATGTTCCCTCAGAGGAGTGGATGCTCCATCTTCAGATGGTTCAGAGAATCTGGGAGATCTTCGGCGAGGCCGAGGTAGACCTCCTCACCTCAGAAGACAACTCTCATTGCCCAATTTATTATTCGAAGATCAGGGACGCGTTGGCCCATGATTGGCCCAACCTCCTCCTTTATGCATTTTCCCCAATTGCCCTGATCCCACAGGTAATCAGGTGAATCAGGGAACAGAGACACAAGGTTCTCTTGGTGGCCCCTCTCTGGAAGAACCAACTTTGGTTATCAGAGCTGACCCAGCTGCTGGTAGCAGCCCCTTGGCCCATTCCGTTGAGAAAGATTTCCTTTCTCAAGCGGACGAGACAATATGGCACCCTTGGCCCGAGCTTTGGGTACTGCACCTCTGGCCGCTCGACGGATGCCTACAAGCCTCCAAGAGCAAGTTTTAAAGAGCGGGAGTCTTTGTCGCCATAGGCTCGTGCTGCTCCGCTTCCAAGCCATTGGTTTGTTTTAAATACACTGCGTAATTGAAAAAGGCTTCAGTTCAGGAGAAAAAAGGCTTTTTCCCATAGTGTCTTTAGCAATATGCAGTACTCGTTCCCGTATCTCAGGGAACCGAGGTTACGTTTTGTTGCATAATGTTAGTTTTGATGTTTTAATACTTTTATCTTGGTTTTGCGCTCTGTTGCTTTGAGCCATTAAACTCCCATTAACTATTTGTCATTTTTTCACTTTAGATCTGATGGCAATAAAAGAAGAGAGTCAAGAACTGAAAGAAACAGAAGAGAAAGATCAAAATGAGAGACATGATTTCTTTGTTGTAGAAAAATCCATACCGACTGAAACCAATTCAGTTCAGAAGACCAAACCTCCCAGTTACTTAACTTGCCATGAATGTGGAAAGTGTTTCACATTAAAAGTAAACCTTAATGAACACATGAAAATTCACACTAGAGAGAAGCCGTTCACATGCCAGCACTGTGGAAAGAGTTTCACACTAAAAGGAAGCCTTAATGAACATGTAATCATTCACACTGGAGAGAAGCCGTTCATATGTGATCAGTGTGGAAAGTGTTTCACTAAAAAAGGAAATCTTAATAAACATATAACCATTCACACTGGAGGGAAACCGTTCACATGTGATCAGTGTGGAAAGAGTTTCAGATATAAAGAAA
>NW_015506851.1:130950-147870 GCF_001515645.1 Sinocyclocheilus grahami | reverse complement strand
ACGCACGACCGGAAGCAGCGGAAGCGCTCGACTGAGGCATAATAAAAGCCTCGCTGCTTTACCCCACACACGCACGACCGGAAGCAGCGGAAGCGCTCGACTGCGGCATAATAAAAGCTCCGCTGCTTTACCCCACATACGCACGACCGGAAGCAGCGGAAGCGCTCGACTGTGGCATAATAAAAGCCCCGCTGCTTTCCAGCCGTGTGTCACTCTCGTCTCTCATTAGCAATTGCTTCAGCAGCCTCGTTTCACTTCGACGGCTTTCCGTGCTCTGTGCTCTGCTTCATACTACGATATTAATAAATCTTTAATACATTAGCTCATCTATGAACATGATTTCTGCCCGAGTTCCGTTGGATTGCGACCACAAATCCCATGATTCCACACTCAGTCACGGCGTCATCAAACTACGCCTTTGCTTCTTTGTTTATTTTGAATACGCACTCTCCAGCGGTGAAAACTATATGAAAATATGAAAACATATATTGTACCTTTAAATCTGACAGCTCTCAGACCCTCCCATAGACAGGAACACAACTGTAATGTTCCCAGGTCCATAAATGTACTAAGCGTATATGTTCGGTAAAACAGCCTATATAGCAAAGTGGCCTATGAACTCCTTGCGAGTGACTTCTGTTGATGAAACCGCAAACTATTTACTATTTTTCTTCGGTTAATTGCATCTCTGACTCCTGGTCTTAGTTCAACATATGAGGTCCTTAGGTCTTAACTGTACATCCCCTACACTTCAATAATGATGATGTTTAAATCCTGATTGAACCGCTCAGGCGATCGGGATGTCGATGGCCAGCCTTGTGGTGCTCGAGCGCCATTTATGGCTGACGCTAACGGAGATCAAGGACGTGGATAAGGTCCCCTTTCCTTGATGCCCCGATCTTCCCCAACGGCCTCTTCGGGCCTGCGGTCGAAGGGTTCGCAGAGCGCTTCACGGAGGCACAGAAGTTGTCCCAAGCTATGCGACACTTCGCTGCTGCCCCTAGTCGCCCTAAGTCTACACCGACTCAGCAGCCCGCAAAGCC
This sequence comes from Sinocyclocheilus grahami, assembly GCF_001515645.1. Lineage (NCBI taxonomy): Eukaryota > Metazoa > Chordata > Actinopteri > Cypriniformes > Cyprinidae > Sinocyclocheilus > Sinocyclocheilus grahami. The sequence continues at coordinate 146,827 of NW_015506851.1, read as the reverse complement.
AGCACCTGCCGGCCCAGCCGTCCAGCCTGCTAAGACTCAGCAGACACGAGGGCATTCCCGCTCGGCCAGACGCTACCCCTTTCCTAAGCGCCAGGGACCCCGACCCAAGATAGCGTTGGACCTGGCGCCTCAGGTGTCTTCCTGATCTGCGAGACAGGAAGAGGATGGGGCCAAGTCTCGCTGCAGCCGGACCACACCCCCAAGCAGCCTCTCTTAAGCCTCCTATCACCCTCTTCAACCCTGGGTGCAGAGGGAAATGTGTTTGTTGTGAACACGGCCCGTTCAAGCGCCTAAGCAACCAACTGCTGTTATAGCAGGAAAAATAAAACACAAACATTTTCAAAAAGAGAGCAAAATTCCTCTTCCATTTCTCACAAGTGCCCTGGAGTGTCAAAATGTGTTATGGGGATAATAAAACAAGGTTATTCACTCCAATTCGCTCAAAGACCCCCGCGCTTCAGCGGCATGGTCCCCACCTTAGTGCACTTACGTTCCGGTGATAAATCTGCTGGCAAAAGGAGCTGTAGAAACGGTTCCTCCAGCTCAGAGCGAGTCGGGCTTCTACAGCTTCCTCATTACTTCCTCATACCCAAAAAGGATGGTGGCCTCCGGCCCATCCTCAATCTCAGACACCTGAATCATGACCACATGAAAAGGTAATTCAGGATGACTACGCTGAAACGGATCCTTGTGGAATGGGCTCAACTCAATCTGCGCTCGCTGGGGGCAGTGCATATACCGGGGCAAATTGAATCGAGGAGCAGACATGTTATCAAGGAGCAATGTTCCCTCAGAGGAGTGGATGCTCCATCTTCAGATGGTTCAGAGAATCTGGGAGATCTTCGGCGAGGCCGAGGTAGACCTCCTCACCTCAGAAGACAACTCTCATTGCCCAATTTATTATTCGAAGATCAGGGACGCGTTGGCCCATGATTGGCCCAACCTCCTCCTTTATGCATTTTCCCCAATTGCCCTGATCCCACAGGTAATCAGGTGAATCAGGGAACAGAGACACAAGGTTCTCTTGGTGGCCCCTCTCTGGAAGAACCAACTTTGGTTATCAGAGCTGACCCAGCTGCTGGTAGCAGCCCCTTGGCCCATTCCGTTGAGAAAGATTTCCTTTCTCAAGCGGACGAGACAATATGGCACCCTTGGCCCGAGCTTTGGGTACTGCACCTCTGGCCGCTCGACGGATGCCTACAAGCCTCCAAGAGCAAGTTTTAAAGAGCGGGAGTCTTTGTCGCCATAGGCTCGTGCTGCTCCGCTTCCAAGCCATTGGTTTGTTTTAAATACACTGCGTAATTGAAAAAGGCTTCAGTTCAGGAGAAAAAAGGCTTTTTCCCATAGTGTCTTTAGCAATATGCAGTACTCGTTCCCGTATCTCAGGGAACCGAGGTTACGTTTTGTTGCATAATGTTAGTTTTGATGTTTTAATACTTTTATCTTGGTTTTGCGCTCTGTTGCTTTGAGCCATTAAACTCCCATTAACTATTTGTCATTTTTTCACTTTAGATCTGATGGCAATAAAAGAAGAGAGTCAAGAACTGAAAGAAACAGAAGAGAAAGATCAAAATGAGAGACATGATTTCTTTGTTGTAGAAAAATCCATACCGACTGAAACCAATTCAGTTCAGAAGACCAAACCTCCCAGTTACTTAACTTGCCATGAATGTGGAAAGTGTTTCACATTAAAAGTAAACCTTAATGAACACATGAAAATTCACACTAGAGAGAAGCCGTTCACATGCCAGCACTGTGGAAAGAGTTTCACACTAAAAGGAAGCCTTAATGAACATGTAATCATTCACACTGGAGAGAAGCCGTTCATATGTGATCAGTGTGGAAAGTGTTTCACTAAAAAAGGAAATCTTAATAAACATATAACCATTCACACTGGAGGGAAACCGTTCACATGTGATCAGTGTGGAAAGAGTTTCAGATATAAAGAAACTCTTAAATCCCACATGAGAGTTCACACCGGAGAGCAGCTGTTCACATGTCAACACTGCGGAAAGTGTTTCACACTAAAAGCAAACCTTAAACAACACATGAAAATTCACACCGGAGAGAAGCCGTACACATGCCAACATTGTGGAAAAAGTTTCACACTAAAAGCAAACCTTAAACAACACATGAGAATTCACACCGGAGAAAAGCCGTTCACATGTCAACACTGCGGAAAGAGCTTCGTTACAAAAGGAACCCTTAATCAACACATAACCATTCATTCAGGGAAGCCATTCACATGTGATCAGTGTGGAAGGAGTTACAAATATGCAGAAAGCCTCAAGTCCCATATGAGAGTTCACACTGGAGAGAAGTCGTTCGCACGTGATCTGTCTGGACATGGCTACAAATACATTGAAACACTTAATTCCCACACGAAGAGTGAACATTCAAGAGAGAAGGGCTTTGTGTGTCATCAGTGTGGAGAGAGTTTCAGCTGTAAAGTAAGCCTCTACACTCATGTGAGACTTCATACTACAGAGAAGGCTTTCACCTGCAAACTGTGTGGGGATAGCTTCTCACAAAATGGAAATCTTAAGTCACACATGAGAATTCACACTAGAGAGAAGCATTTAGTGTGTAAAGAGTTTCAGACGTAACCCTTGATTCACACATGAAAAGTACTTACAACTGTAAACTGTGTGGGATCATAGAAACCTGTTATTAAAGTGCTATTAATTCACTACTATAAACCCTTTTAATTTTTTTTATGGCACCAGAAAATAGGCATCTCTGTGAAATGAAGGTGATGTTCACACAGAAGTTGAATGTGGCTCAAATCTGATTGTCTACCTTCATAACCATTTGCATTCTTCGTCTCATAAATAAATAAATATAAATATATATATTTGACATTTTATTTTATGTCTTGTGCATGTGAACTCGTTTGAGATTGTTAGCGAGAATATAGATATCAGTCCATATCGGGACCACTGAGGGGTTGGCATCATCTCTTCTCAGGTGTTCTGGATCCAGACTGAAGCTTGTGTAAATCCTAGTTACCACGGGATGTTAATCCCAGCAGAAACAGAGAAACACATAGAGACATAATTAGCGTAGCTGCTGTTCCAACCAAGCAAAATGCCTGGCTCGCGTCTTCCGCTGCGGCTGGACCCAGGGTCCGTGGTGTCCAGGCACCGGATATTACAGTATTATAGATATTACATATTACAGTGCATATATACGTTTTATGAGCACGTGCGTTCTCTGGGATTGAACCCATGATCACATGGTTGCATATCGTCGTATAAAGCGATGCTCTACCAACTGAGCTATACGAAACCCGAATTATGACACAGATAAAAGAGTACAAAGCATTAATATGAAAGAGTCCTGTTGCCGATAGGGGCACAACTGTAGTATATACGCTCTGATGGGTCGTATTTCAGGGATTTCAACAAACAACCTATGCGGGCGTATTGGTTTGAGGACATGTTGAGCAGTCTATATCAGCAGCTAACAATAGTATATATTCGACATTCAAAAGGAGAAACCGAAACAAAGATATATGCAGATATATGAAACGTAAACAAAGCAGGTTTTGCTTACTATTGTGAATATCAGTTATATTGATAACTGTCTTCACACTACATTATATAAACAACTGGTGACCATTTACCAGACCCAAGATATTCACAAAATAACTGAATGCACACAGTTAAAACTGTATTTTACTGCTGAAAACAGACTTTAAATGAATAATGAATAAATAACATAATAAAGACAGATTCACCATGTTGTATTCTCCTCTTCTCATCCTGTAGATGATTGTGTTCATCCTCTAGTCGATCGTGTGCTGAAGAAAATTCAGAATAAAGACGAGCGAAAACACAATTCAGACAACAAATAGAAAAATATCATTTTTGATTCAAGAACAACAAATTACAGGACCTAAGATATACACAAAAAATATATTAAAACACAATGCCTGTTAATTAAATGCTTTGTGGATGAAAACAGACGACATTAATACAGAATGAAATGATTTAATAAAGACAGATTCACCCTGTTATAGTCTTCTCTTCTCCTTCTCTAGTCGATCGTGTGCTGAAGAAAATTCAGAATAAAGACGAGAGAAAACACAATTCAGACAACAAATATAATTTTTGATTCAGGAACAATAACTACAAATTACAGGATATACACAAAAGTATCACAATGTCTGTTAATTAAATATTTTGAGGATGAAAACAGACTTGACATTAATACTGAATTAAATGATTGGTCACACTTTAGTTTGGGGACCAATTCTCACTATTAACTACAACTTTTGTCTCAATAAACTAATTTGCTGCTTATTAATACTTAGTAAGGTAGTTGTTAAGTTTATATGGGGTGGATTATGGGATGTAAAATATGGTCATGCAGAATAAGGCATTAATATCTGCTTTATAATACTAATAAACAGCCAATATGCTAGTAATATGCATGCTAATAAACAACTAGTTAATAGTGAGAATTGGTCTCTGAAGTGTTACCAAATTATTTAATGAAGACAAATTCAAACAATGTTGTATCCTCAGCATCATGTTTCACAGATGAGGTGGTTTATCAAAACAAAAATGTGTAGATAAAGTTCTGTTCTGCATTTTTGTAACATCATGCAGCTAGTCTAAGTGGATGTCTATGACATGCGGAGTCCCACAAGGCTCAATTCTCGCACCGCTCTTGTTTAGCCTGTATATTGCCACTGCTTTATTTACATAAATAAAATAATAAAAAACAAGCATTTTACCTCCGTTTTTATGGACAAACACAGCTATCAGTATTCCAGCAATCACACTGAGCACAACTACAAGTACAATCAGGATGACTGATGTCCTCCAAGAATTAAACGGTTCGTAAAGATCGAAAGGAGAGCATCCTGCCTCAGTTTCACTTTCACAATCTCATCTCGATTGAAGTCATCAATCTTTCACTCTTCATACCTTAATCACAGCTCTAGACTGAGACCAAAATGGCCGCATATACGACAATTTTCTGAGAATGTGCGAGTTGAAATATGATGTGGTTGCATTTTTGCGAGTGTAGGGGTGTGCGATATGACGATTTTTGATCGTGGACGATTAAAATGTCTCCACGATCTGCTTTTGAAGAAATATCGTAGCGCACATTCTTCTAGTTACAGTTCTGGTGCCTCCGACTCAAGATACTGTACAGCGCCACATGAAGATAAACTCGGCTCCGCTCTATTATGATGTTGAGTAGAATTGTTTCAGGTTTCTTTGGCGAACAGAAAGTTCAGATGAACAGCATTTATCTGAAATAGAAACCTTTTGTAATGTGTTTATCATCACTTCTGATCATTTTAAAGCATCCTTGCTAAATACAAGTATTGATTTCTATCATTTCTTTCCCTGATATTGTACGGGTTCAAGATGGCGCCCTGAACATACGCATGTTTGTGAGGTCTGCAATCCCAATGAAACGTAAGAGAATCTCTTAAGAAATTGTCTTTATTAATGACTTGAATTCTGTAAACAACAACAATGGGAGGTTCTGAAAAGAGAAAAAGTGTAAAGAAGTCCGGGAAATCAATGTTGAGTACTCCTACAGCTAGTAATGTTGACAGAAGTCTACAAGCAATGGAGCGTCGTGATAATGCTCCTGCAACCGGTGTACTGAAGGATAATCTGCACGATTACTTTGAACAAGATGATGTTTCTGAAATGATGCTGATGGAGGAGGTAATTCCGCCGTTTCCCGACACTCCGTGCAATTCTCCGGCTGGTAAAGTTAGGAGAACAGATAAAGTAACGTTAGATGCAACAAGTATTCTACACAACTCTCCGAGCTCTCTCAGTTGGTGAAAAACAGATCAGACGGATTGGAAAAGTTGACTGACGAAAACTCACGGATGATCAAAGACATGAAAGAAGAGATCGGCAAGAATACGGAACAAATCTCTGGAATGATGGAAACCACTGAGTTCATTTGCAGCGAGGTTAAAGATTTGAAAGAAAGAGTTGATTTTATTGACTCGCGCACAAAAAAAAAGAAGAGATTGATTCCTCTGAGCGAGAAAAACGGCTGGCTCATCTGGAAGCGTACACTCGTAGATGGAACTTGAGAATCCACGGAATTCCAGAGAAAGAACGAGAAAATGTCCGTCAGGAGGTTATCGACGTGTGTCAACGCCTTCTGCTACATTCCCCGATGTCGTTGATGTGACACATCGTCTTGGCCGTCCTAACCCACACAATAAAGGCCGCGGGATTATCTTCCAACTCACCTCGCGCTTCTACCGAGATGCTGTTTGGCGTGCCGCCAAGGATGCTGGTTTTCTGACTGAGAATCGGCTGCAAATCACGGAAGACCTGTCACCGGCTGATAAAGCGAGGAGGATTAAGTTATGGCCTGCAGTTGAAAAAGCCCGAAAAAGTTCTCTTTTTGGGCTTTTTTCGTCGGAGGACGCGCATTTACAGATGGTACGGAAATATTTCCTCCAGTCTAAAAGTTAATGGATTTGACTGGATCCACCCTGATTGCTTTTGCTGAGGTGATTCTGGGATTGTTGTGGGGACCACAGCATCTCTAGGACTTCACTTTGATCCAGTTTTTCCCTCTTTTCTCCCCCCTTTTTGACGTTGTTGTGCTTAAATGATTCGTTTAATTCTAGCTATATAAAGGGATTGTTGTCCTCATCCCTTTTCATGAAGTTTCTGAGCAGTTGGGTTCTCTGTTACAGTGATACTTCATTGTTTTACTTGTTCTTAGGTCTCGTTCTCTTGTTGATCTTTTATTTTTTTATTTCTTATGTCCTTTTCTATTATTTCTTTAAATTGTAGAGGGCTACGTAACATTCTTAAGCGTAAGGCAGTTTTTTTGTATCTTAAACGTTTTAACACAGACTTTTGCTTTCTGCAAGAATCTCATTCAACTGTACAAGATGTCAAATTATGGCGGTCACAATGGGGGTTAGAAGTGTGGATGTCTCATGGAAATGAACATTCTGCCGGAGTTTGTATCTTACAAAATCATTTTAGTGGAAAGGTTTTGTTTACTGAATGTGATGTTAATGGTCACTACATTTTACTTGCTTTACAGTTTGACATGTTATTGCCAATATTTATGGGTATAATTCACCAAAAGATACGTTTTTTTTTTATAAATTAGGAACACTCTTCCTTAATTTCTGGTGGTGATTTTAATGTTGTTTTAAATAAAACCCTAGATAGATTTCCCCCTCAACCTACTAATGCTAATTCGGACTATTTGTTAGTCTTTATGCAAAAATGTTCTGTTGTTGATGTGTGGCGAGAAACATCCCTTGCAAAAAGTGTTCACTTGGATCAATAATTCGTTTTCTAATCAATCCCGACTTGATTTTTGGTTAACTTCAGCAGAATTATCAAATATTAAGACCGATATATTTCCCTCTCTGTTTTCTGACCATAAGGCCATTTTTATCTTGAGTAAAAGGCCCTCATATTGGAAACTTGATACTTCAATTCTTCATAATAATGAAGTTCAAACTAAAATTGACAACTTAATTTCCTTTTATTGGGATAAAGCTAATAAAGAGAATATATTTAGCAGTAATTGGGAACTTCTTAAATTTGAAATTGGGAAGTATTGTCGGAAATATTGTAGTTTGTTAACAAAAACTAGAAAAAATAAGGAAGACCAAATTATGGCTAGAATTACTGCTTTATCACATAAAAAAAATGGACGCTCTTACAGATTCAGAGAGAATTGAGCTCATAGATCAGAAACATCACTTAGAGAATAGAAGGCGGAAGGTGCCTTCACCAGATCTCGGTGGAATTGGCTAGAGGAGGGTGAGCAGAACTCTTTCGTTAGGCTGGAAAGGCAGCGAATTAAAAATTCTGTGCAGCAGCTGTGTATTGATGGGAATGTAACTGATGACTTTAAGGTAATTGCAGATTTTTGTGCCAGATTTTATAATGATTTATATTCCTCTAAATTCTGCCAGGAATCGGCCACGACATTTTTTGATTCTTTATCTCACATAAACGAAATCAGTGATGAAGATTGTAGTCTGTGTGATGCACCTATTAGTCTTTCAGAACTGGTCGTCTCTATCAATAATCTAAAAAGTAATAAATCCCCCGGTACCGATGGGCTATCTGCAGAGATTTATAAAGCTTTTAATAAAACATTGGCTCCTTTTCTACACTGTAAAACCAGATAAGTTAATATAACTCAAAAAAATAGTTGAAACTGATTACATCGAAATTTTTAAGTTATATTAACTAAATTTTATAAGTTAAAGAAACATAATTTTTTAAGTAAATGTTACTAAGTCATTTTAACTGATATTAACTTAATCTTACAAGTTACTACAACATTATTGATCAAGTTCACTTTACAAGGAGTTTTTGGGTTCACAGAACCAATTCAAATTAAATAAAGATGACTTAAACATTTTTGTTACATTACAATTAAGTTTACCTTCGTAAAAACATTAGTTTTAATAAATAACTATACACTTTATTATAAAATAAAATAAGAAAAATGGGTTAGAAGACAATTTAAATGCAAATTACCATTTTATGAAGTAACCACAAATCATTAACAAAACATCAACATTAAATTGTTTGTCAAATGGAAATACATTCTCCAAAACTGAGAAATGAGAAAGATAATAACTGTTAAATCACTTTTAGACGTGGACAATATGGATATCAGGATATCTCCCAGCTGTAAACACTTCCCTAACATAGGAACACTTCCCAAATTCACATCTAACAGTAACTTTAGAAATATAAAAGTAATACTAGAATAAAATCTAAAAGAAACATCAAAATAGAGCAATGTTGTTTTGTTTTTTTAAACAGTAATTTCTATGAGTGGATGAACACATGGTACTGTGAATGGAACTTATACCATTCCAGAGAATCAACTGAGAATATGTTCTGCAAATTAAATACTACACAAATAAGTCTATAGTATTAAATAAGTAAAAGACCTGACACACCGAAAAAGTTTTACATTTGCTGTCAGTTTACTCATCCTTCGACCAACCAAGATGTAGGCTACTTTCTTTCTTTAGTAGAACACTAAAGATGATTTTTAACTGAACTTGTGGTCCTTGGTGATTCATAAAGTTCAAGTCAACAGGTGCCACCACTTTGTAAGTCAAAAATCAGATACAGACGACACATTATAACACTATGACCAGGAGTCTGGAGCTCAAGACTGCGGTGCCACCACGGGTATTCATTTTGTGTTGCTTGTTTATGTTTTTCGACTCGCAAAGTGACGGCACCCGTTGAGCTGCATTTCATGAATCACCAAGCACCATGAGTACAGCTAAAAATGATCTTTTGCTCTGCTGAAGAAAGAACATCAGCTACTTCTTGCATGGCCAGAGAGAGAGTAAATGAATGGCAAATGTTCATTTCTGGGCAAACTATTACTTTAAAGGGATAGTTCACCCAAACATGAAAATTCTGTCATTAATTACTCGTTCCAAACCCGTAAGACCTTCGTTCATCTTCAGAACACAGATTAAGTGCATGTGCATTCCTCTGCTTGTAAACAAGGCTCCGAGCATGCATGGAGTATTTTACCGATGTCTTTACTACATTTCTGTGCCTGGCAACACTTCAGTTACGTTGCCGTCTATGCAGGGTTAGAAAGCTCTCGGATTGAATTCCAGAGAAAGAACGAGAAAATGTCCGTCAGGAGGTTATCGATGTGTGTCAACGCCTTCTGCTACATTCCCCGATGTCGTTGATGTGACACATCGTCTTGGCCGTCCTAACCCACACAATAAAGGCCGCGGGATTATCTTCCAACTCACCTCGCGCTTCTACCGAGATGCTGTTTGGCGTGCCGCCAAGGATGCTGGTTTTCTGACTGAGAATCGGCTGCAAATCACGGAAGACCTGTCACCGGCTGATAAAGCGAGGAGGATTAAGTTATGGCCTGCAGTTGAAAAAGCCCGAAAAAGTTCTCTTTTTGGGCTTTTTTCGTCGGAGGACGCGCATTTACAGATGGTACGGAAATATTTCCTCCAGTCTAAAAGTTAATGGATTTGACTGGATCCACCCTGATTGCTTTTGCTGAGGTGATTCTGGGATTGTTGTGGGGACCACAGCATCTCTAGGACTTCACTTTGATCCAGTTTTTCCCTCTTTTCTCCCCCCTTTTTGACGTTGTTGTACTTAAATGGTTCGTTTAATTCTAGCTATATAAAGGGATTGTTGTCCTCATCCCTTTTCATGAAGTTTCTGAGCAGTTGGGTTCTCTGTTACAGTGATACTTCATTGTTTTACTTGTTCTTAGGTCTCGTTCTCTTGTTGATCTTTTATTTTTTTATTTCTTATGTCCTTTTCTATTATTTCTTTAAATTGTAGAGGGCTACGTAACATTCTTAAGCGTAAGGCAGTTTTTTTGTATCTTAAACGTTTTAACACAGACTTTTGCTTTCTGCAAGAATCTCATTCAACTGTACAAGATGTCAAATTATGGCGGTCACAATGGGGGTTAGAAGTGTGGATGTCTCATGGAAATGAACATTCTGCCGGAGTTTGTATCTTACAAAATCATTTTAGTGGAAAGGTTTTGTTTACTGAATGTGATGTTAATGGTCACTACATTTTACTTGCTTTACAGTTTGACATGTTATTGCCAATATTTATGGGTATAATTCACCAAAAGATACGTTTTTTTTTTATAAATTAGGAACACTCTTCCTTAATTTCTGGTGGTGATTTTAATGTTGTTTTAAATAAAACCCTAGATAGATTTCCCCCTCAACCTACTAATGCTAATTCGGACTATTTGTTAGTCTTTATGCAAAAATGTTCTGTTGTTGATGTGTGGCGAGAAACATCCCTTGCAAAAAGTGTTCACTTGGATCAATAATTCGTTTTCTAATCAATCCCGACTTGATTTTTGGTTAACTTCAGCAGAATTATCAAATATTAAGACCGATATATTTCCCTCTCTGTTTTCTGACCATAAGGCCATTTTTATCTTGAGTAAAAGGCCCTCATATTGGAAACTTGATACTTCAATTCTTCATAATAATGAAGTTCAAACTAAAATTGACAACTTAATTTCCTTTTATTGGGATAAAGCTAATAAAGAGAATATATTTAGCAGTAATTGGGAACTTCTTAAATTTGAAATTGGGAAGTATTGTCGGAAATATTGTAGTTTGTTAACAAAAACTAGAAAAAATAAGGAAGACCAAATTATGGCTAGAATTACTGCTTTATCACATAAAAAAAATGGACGCTCTTACAGATTCAGAGAGAATTGAGCTCATAGATCAGAAACATCACTTAGAGAATAGAAGGCGGAAGGTGCCTTCACCAGATCTCGGTGGAATTGGCTAGAGGAGGGTGAGCAGAACTCTTTCGTTAGGCTGGAAAGGCAGCGAATTAAAAATTCTGTGCAGCAGCTGTGTATTGATGGGAATGTAACTGATGACTTTAAGGTAATTGCAGATTTTTGTGCCAGATTTTATAATGATTTATATTCCTCTAAATTCTGCCAGGAATCGGCCACGACATTTTTTGATTCTTTATCTCACATAAACGAAATCAGTGATGAAGATTGTAGTCTGTGTGATGCACCTATTAGTCTTTCAGAACTGGTCGTCTCTATCAATAATCTAAAAAGTAATAAATCCCCCGGTACCGATGGGCTATCTGCAGAGATTTATAAAGCTTTTAATAAAACATTGGCTCCTTTTCTACACTGTAAAACCAGATAAGTTAATATAACTCAAAAAAATAGTTGAAACTGATTACATCGAAATTTTTAAGTTATATTAACTAAATTTTATAAGTTAAAGAAACATAATTTTTTAAGTAAATGTTACTAAGTCATTTTAACTGATATTAACTTAATCTTACAAGTTACTACAACATTATTGATCAAGTTCACTTTACAAGGAGTTTTTGGGTTCACAGAACCAATTCAAATTAAATAAAGATGACTTAAACATTTTTGTTACATTACAATTAAGTTTACCTTCGTAAAAACATTAGTTTTAATAAATAACTATACACTTTATTATAAAATAAAATAAGAAAAATGGGTTAGAAGACAATTTAAATGCAAATTACCATTTTATGAAGTAACCACAAATCATTAACAAAACATCAACATTAAATTGTTTGTCAAATGGAAATATATTCTCCAAAACTGAGAAATGAGAAAGATAATAACTGTTAAATCACTTTTAGACGTGGACAATATGGATATCAGGATATCTCCCAGCTGTAAACACTTCCCTAACATAGGAACACTTCCCAAATTCACATCTAACAGTAACTTTAGAAATATAAAAGTAATACTAGAATAAAATCTAAAAGAAACATCAAAATAGAGCAATGTTGTTTTGTTTTTTTAAACAGTAATTTCTATGAGTGGATGAACACATGGTACTGTGAATGGAACTTATACCATTCCAGAGAATCAACTGAGAATATGTTCTGCAAATTAAATACTACACAAATAAGTCTATAGTATTAAATAAGTAAAAGACCTGACACACCGAAAAAGTTTTACATTTGCTGTCAGTTTACTCATCCTTCGACCAACCAAGATGTAGGCTACTTTCTTTCTTTAGTAGAACACTAAAGATGATTTTTAACTGAACTTGTGGTCCTTGGTGATTCATAAAGTTCAAGTCAACAGGTGCCACCACTTTGTAAGTCAAAAATCAGATACAGACGACACATTATAACACTATGACCAGGAGTCTGGAGCTCAAGACTGCTGTGCCACCACGGGTATTCATTTTGTGTTGCTTGTTTATGTTTTTCGACTCGCAAAGTGACGGCTCCCGTTGAGCTGCATTTTATGAATCACCAAGCACCATGAGTACAGCTAAAAATGATCTTTTGCTCTGCTGAAGAAAGAACATCAGCTACTTCTTGCATGGCCAGAGAGAGAGTAAATGAATGGCAAATGTTCATTTCTGGGCAAACTATTACTTTAAAGGGATAGTTCACCCAAACATGAAAATTCTGTCATTAATTACTCGTTCCAAACCCGTAAGACCTTCGTTCATCTTCAGAACACAGATTAAGTGCATGTGCATTCCTCTGCTTGTAAACAAGGCTCCGAGCATGCATGGAGTATTTTACCGATGTCTTTACTACATTTCTGTGCCTGGCAACACTTCAGTTACGTTGCCGTCTATGCAGGGTTAGAAAGCTCTCGGATGACATTAAAAAGATCTGTGTTCTGAAGATGAACGACGGTTTCACGGGTTTGGAACGACGTGAGGTTGAGGAATTAATGACATAATTTTCATGTTTGGGTGAACTATCCCTTTAAATATAAAACATTTTCAAGTGTGCTAAGAAAAATATTTTTACATTTGACTCCATTTTAAAGCAGGCCAGCAATCCAGGATCTCAGCAACAGGTAGGTTCCAGCATCTCTATACAATGAATGCGCATTAAAATTAATAATTGGACATCAAAACACCAAACTAAACTTCCAGCTGCTTCACTTTTATCCTGAAAAGAAACAGATTGAGAAGTTAGTCAGGTTGTAATATTTGCCAAAACACCAGGAAAATTCTCTTTAAAGACACAAATCAGTTATTAACTTAATTGGCATCATGTGAAATATGGTGCTTAGTTTGATCCCATAATACAAACATTCAACTTTTAAACATTTATTTATACTGTATAATCTGATTTGTTAAATGTTAAGAACATAAATGTCTGGTAAATAGCACAAGCTTTACTGGTATGGCTATACATACTTGAATACATTTATAAATACCGATTTCAATCGATTCTGAGCTTTAGTGATGCGGGATAAAATGGCTCAAATCATTTGCAAATGCATTAACTGCTAAGACACTAAACACCATTTAAACCATAGATTTAAACAAATAAAACCAAGAACTTAAAGGTTAACTTACCAGTTGCGCAGGTAACGATCCATTTCTTTGTTGGAAACTTTTAAATGACAAAGTATAATTGCTGTCGTTATAAATACTCATGTTTCCACGGCCTCGGAGGAGTGTGGGTCACATTCAGCGAACAGTCACGGACTCACTGTACTTCTTATATTTATTTCAACAAATGACAAGCTAAATCAAATCCCCAGGCGCTCGGGGAAAGTGTTGCAGCATTTTCAAATGCTGGTTTAATGTGCTAAGACAGTGATGCTAACGGTTTCTCTTTGTGTTATAAACGCAGTCTTTTGGGGGTTTTACGCTGAAGATACGAATCTATTTAATGCACGTTTGTGTATAAACCTCCTGTTATTAATTGGGAAGTTTTATGTCCATAAATGTACATGTAAACCCCACTTGAACATCTCCAGACGAGAACTGAAGCTGTATTTAAATACAATTACAGCGTCTGTCAACTAAATGCCCAGCTCTGCAGAACTGCAGGGTATTTGCTGAAGAACGCGACACGAGTGTCCTGATTAAAGAGCTGTTGTTTGACATGGAGACGTGTTGAGATCACATGACCAGACTAATACTGATGCCGCCTTCAGCCGGATCCTGGGTTCGGCTTTTTTTATTATTACAGCAAGCATTAAATTAGGAAAAGTACTACAGAAGTAGCCTGAACAAAACAACTATTTTAGGAGCATTAAAAACTCCGAATCAATTTCTGAATCGAAAACGGTCAGTTTCTTTCATTTCATGTGGGATTTAAAAAAGAATAATGTTGTTTAAGATAATTTGACCGTAATCTTATTTGATATGTCAGGAATGAAGAGTTTATAGGTTATTCTGCTATTATAAACGTTATGTTCTTCGCTAATGTGCATAGGATATTCTGCATATTACAGAAAATCTGAAGAATACGAATGAAGACTTGATCCTTTACACTGCCTGAATAATTAATCACGTAAACTCTGGTGTTTTATCTGTAGTGTAAACAACAGAATGTTCTTTATAGACTAAGATAATTTGACCGTAATCTTATTTGATATGTCAGGAATGAAGAGTTTATAGGTTATTCTGCTAATATAAATGTTATGTTCTTCGCTAATGTGCATAGGATATTCTGCATATTACAGAAAATCTGAAGAATACGAATGACGTAAGACTTGATCCTTTACACTGCCTGAATAATTAGATCACGTAAACTCTGGTGTTTTATCTGTAGTGTAAACAACAGAATGTTCTTTATAGATCCTGTGCATTCCTCTTTCCACGCATAGCGTATATATCGTTTCTTATGGAACATTACTGTTTCATGGTTTTCAAAAAACAACCTACTAATTGTATTTTCAATACACGGCTCGTTCTAACACGCCTCCACATATCTACCTCACTATGTGTAAATGTTAGCATAATGCCGCCCAAATGTGCAGCAAAGAAAGAAGGTGTGGTTTCAGTAACGCCAGCAATATGCTAGTCACAGGCCAATCATGCTAGTAACATGCTAATCATGCAAGAAACATGCTAGTCACTTGCTAAACATGCTAGTAACATGCTAATTATGCCAGCAATATGCTAGTCACAAGCCAATCATGCAAGAAACATGTTAGCGACATGCTAGTCACTTGCGTAAAATGCTAATTATGTCAGCAATATGCTAGTCACCAGCCAATCATGCTAGTAACATGTTTATCATGCAAGAAACTTGCTAAACATGCTAGCAATATGCTAATTATCCCAGCAATATGCTAGTAACATGCTAATAATGTCAGCAACATGCTAGTCACAGGCCAATCATGCTAGTAACATGTTTATCATGCAAGAAACTTGCTAAACATGCTAGCAATATGCTAATTATCCCAGCAATATGCTAGTAACATGCTAATAATGTCAGCAACATGCTAGTCACAGGCCAATCATGCTAGTAACATGCTTATCATGTAAGAAACATGCTAGCGACATGCTAATTATGCCAGCAATATGCTAGTAACAGGCTAATCATGTTAAAAACATGCTAATCATGCT
>NW_015506851.1:129997-130940 GCF_001515645.1 Sinocyclocheilus grahami | reverse complement strand
TAAACCCCACTTGAACATCTCCAGACGAGAACTGAAGCTGTATTTAAATACAATTACAGCGTCTGTCAACAAGAAAGCTGTAAAAACATCTCGAACGTGTGCCATGTTTAAGAGTTTCCCCCGATATACTTGCATTTCTATTTGTGTGCCTCCTTCTGTCCTTTTCTTAAGCATTTTTAGATTATATTGTTTTTTTGTGATGTTTTATCTATTAATCCTCAAGTAGTTTATTATTGAGTGGTATTTTGAATGTTTTGTATGTACTGTAATCCTTGTTGTTTACTGCAATAATAAATAAATAAATAAACACTTGTGTTGTTCTCGGCAGAATGTGATATTTTAGAATGTGCGGGACTTTTATTTTGTGATGTTTTACACAGCGGCGGTGAGCGGGACTTTTATTTTGTCCGCCGCCGCGCTCTCGACTTCCGGCGGAAGAGAGGTTTGTTTGTGTTCGTTTGAAGCGTTGGGAACGACTCCGAGGTTAGTTTAATCCTGTGAGCAGCTCCGTGAAGCTACCGGCGTGCCGTCGAGTGTACCGTGAGTAACGCTTGATCCACTGCACCTTTAGACGAACCATAAACCCAGCTATCTACAAACCCCGCGCTGCTCTGCTCTGCTGTTTGAGATCAACAGCGCTTAGCGCTAACTATCGAGTTATCGCTTGCCCTGACACAAGAACATCTCATATTTGCTGTTAACATCGTGTGTGAGATCTGTTGTCTTGTACTGAAACACACTGAGGACCGCTCATGACCCCACAATCTCAGATACGCATGCGGTTATGTAGATAAGCTTTATATTCTTCACTCAGCGTTGCAGCTGGGTGTTCCACAGCCTTCAGGTGAGTTATGGTAAGTATGAATGCTCTGGTGGTATTCACTGGCTCCAGACCTGCTGATAGATAGCAGAGCTGCCTGAAGAAGCGCAAGAGGCTCATTAC
>NW_015506851.1:127528-127784 GCF_001515645.1 Sinocyclocheilus grahami | reverse complement strand
AAGATGGCGGCAGCGTGCAGGTTACGTCGCCGCCCTATGTACCGTACCGTGACGTCACATTCTCATTCTCTATAGGGCTGTCACGATTCCTTGATTAAATTTGAGTACTCAGTTTTAAAAATGATTGTTTGCAATTTGCCCGTGTTGATTAACTGACGAAATACCGCAAGCGGTGCATTTCACAGAATCCCTGAACAGCGTTATTAGACGGCTTTCAAAAGGCGCACAGTATACCAAAAATAAACAAACATAAAGC
>NW_015506851.1:125012-125800 GCF_001515645.1 Sinocyclocheilus grahami | reverse complement strand
TTCAGGCTTTTACAACTGCTTTAAACTTTCAGTCGGTCTTAAAAAGGTCCTAAATTTGAGCTTTAAAATCCTGCAGAAACCCAGTCTAGTCATTAGGCTCTCCGTAAGCCTCCCGGATAGCCTCGTCATGCTGAGGCTTCAGCCTTTAGAGCTCGTTCTGTTAGTAGTGCCAGGTTGTGATCTTCCTGAGGTGCTTCCTCTAGCATAGAAAGTCACTAGGTCTCCTCTCACTATAGAGGGTCATCCTTGTGAGTTGTTCGCTCTGCAGACTTCTGCCTGAATAGCAACTCTAGGTCACTAATGCCCTGACCATAGAACTTCGGCCTCCTCTGGCTTCAGAGAGTCATCCTGCTGAAGCTTCTGTTCTCAGATCTCCAGTCAGTGACATTATTCCCTTGAAGGTATTCCCAGGAACACCAAGCCATGAGCTCCGTCTATGGTGAAGCCTTTGTAAGAAGGTGCGTGAGGACTGGAATTGAGAACCGCTGTTGTAGGGGATGCAGTTCCCATTCGTAAAGCAACTTATCAGGTTATGCATGTAGTTGGGGGTGGGCGATATGGCAGAAATATCATATGATTCGTTGTCATGTTGGGTTTTCTATTTTGCATTACAGCCAAACTAATTTCCATATTATAAAGACAAATCCTTTCAAGGTAACAAAATACTAGAGCCCGACCGATATGGGTTTTTTGGAGGCCGATACCGATATATCGGCCGATATTGTTTATGTATAGGCTATATTATAGTACAGTATAGTCAGAAATTTGGACACACTTCCCATTCGTGT
>NW_015506851.1:97849-122700 GCF_001515645.1 Sinocyclocheilus grahami | reverse complement strand
TTCTGGTAATCAAATGAACATGCAGAACATTCGTATTTAAATAATCTTTTTGCAGTTTAATATTCACAGGCACAGTATATGTGTATATATATGTATTGATCTGATTTTTATTTATTCATCAAAAATACGACAAATTCCATTAAATTCCGCATTATATAGTAAATTCCATTTTTATGACTGGATTCCGCATTTCCGTCCATGTTTTCTGCATTGTGGAAATCACAGGGCCCTACTAATGTAGCAAACGAATATGATAAGCTCATTGTGAGAGTAAAAGACGAGGACATTGTTTATTTACTTCGCATTGAGTCTCTCCAACTAGGTGACAATGTAGTGTTAAATCACCATTCAACAGACTCAAACCACCACTATTGTCTATTGGACAGCAGAAAGATACTAACTTTTCAATCTACTGCGTTACTGACTGTACTGACAAACTACGCTGACACCGTGTCTGCGCCGCAACAGAACGCGACAAAGCGACCGTTAAAATAATTTGAACTTCTGTCAGCACGTCATAAATTGGATGCAGTACACTGATACCTCGTTCTGTGTAGACAACATCACTGATTATAATGGGTTCTATTCTACACCGGACGCGAGCGGCGTAATGTAACCGATGTGATAAGCATGAGTTCTGGGTATAAACACCAGTCCAGCCGCGATCAGCTCCGGTGGCCGTAACACAGGCTTTAATGCGTTGCAGACGCGTGCCGTGATGCGCAGATCAGCTCTAGTCTCTAATGTCACTGAATCTGCTGTTAAACATGAACCACCCATTCATCATATCATGCAAAACTAAGAATTAGAATTTTTCTGTCAATATGGGGTGCTGTGTGTACATTAATGAGGAAAAAAAAATAACTTAAATGATTTTAGCAAATGGCTGCAATATAACAAAGAGTGAAAAATTTAAGGGGGTCTGAATACTTTCCGTACCCACTGTACATAGGTGATGTATTTAGCAGGAGCATTCAAGAAATTGAATGAACAAATATAAAAATAAAACAGATTGATTCCTATTGAAGCAACTATTTTAAAGTTTTTAAGTCAAGAGTAGTGAGTGATTTTTCTGTGTTTTGTTGTTTTATTAACATTTAAAGGGATAGTTCACCCAAAAATGTAAATTCTGTCATCTGTCTGTCAATTCTGTCGTAGTGTTTTATTTTAACCGGTTTCTTTCTTCGGCTGAACATAAATGCTGTTTTGAATAACGTTGAAAACCAAACAGTTGCTGGTCCCCAGTGACTTCCATAGTATTTTTTCCTACTATCATAGTCAATATGTCTGGTTACCCACATTCTTCAAAATAAATTATTTTGTGTTCAGCACAAGAAATATATTAACGCAGGTTTGGCACAGCATGTAAGCGAGTAAATAATAAACTAAATTTAATTTTAGGGTGAACTATCCCTTTAATGACAGTCGGCAGCATGTTTAGCACTGTACCTTTAAATGAAGATGCTCTCATTAATTACTCACCCTCATGTCATTCCCAACCCGTGAGACCTTCGTTCATCATCGGAACACAAATTAAGATATTTGATTAAATCTGACAGCTCTCAGACCCTCCCATAGACAGCAACACAACTGTAATGTTCCCAGGTCCATAAATGTACTAAGCGTATATGTTCGGTAAAACAGCCTATATAGCAAAGTGGGCCTATGAACTCCTTGCGAGTGACTTCTGTTGATGAAACCGCAAACTATTTACTATTTTTCTTCGGTTAATTGCATCTCTGACTCCTGGTCTTAGTTCAACATATGTGGTCCTTGGGTCTTAACTGTACATCCCCTACACTTCAATAAATCATTAACTCTATTTTTCTCATTTTTAAGCCTGAATGGCAGATTCAGGATTGGTCTATAATAACCCAGTTTTGATGCATAATGTTAGTTTTGATGTTTTAATAGTTTTATCTTGATTTGAGCCATTAAACTCCCATTAACTATTTGTCATTTTTTCACTTTAGATCTGATGGCAATAAAAGAAGAGAGTCAAGAACTGAAAGAAACAGAAGAGAAAGATCAAAATGAGAGACATGATTTCTTTGTTGTAGAAAAATCCATACCGACTGAAACCAATTCAGTTCAGAAGACCAAACCTCCCAGTTACTTAACTTGCCATGAATGTGGAAAGTGTTTCACATTAAAAGTAAACCTTAATGAACACATGAAAATTCACACTAGAGAGAAGCCGTTCACATGCCAGCACTGTGGAAAGAGTTTCACACTAAAAGGAAGCCTTAATGAACATGTAATCATTCACACTGGAGAGAAGCCGTTCATATGTGATCACTGTGGAAAGTGTTTCACTAAAAAAGGAAATCTTAATAAACATATAACCATTCACACTGGAGGGAAACCGTTCACATGTGATCAGTGTGGAAAGAGTTTCAGATATAAAGAAATTCTTAGTTCCCACATGAGAGTTCACACCGGAGAGAAGCCGTTCACTTGTGATCAGTGTGGAAAGCGTTTCGCTAAAAAAGCAAACCTTAAACAACACATGAGAGTTCACACCGGAGAGAAGCCGTTCGCATGTCAACACTGCGGAGAGAGTTTCGATACAAAAGGAACATTTAATCAACACATAACCATTCATTCAGGGAAGCCATGCACATGTGATCAGTGTGAAAGGAGTTACAAATATGCAGAAAGCCTCAAGTCCCGCATGAGAGTTCACACTGGAGAGAAGAGTGAACATTCAAGCGAGAAGGGTTTTGTGTGTCATCAGTGTGGAGAGAGTTTCAGCTGTAAAGTAAGCCTCTACACTCATGTGAGACTTCATACTACAGAGAAGGCTTTCACCTGCAAACTGTGTGGGGATAGCTTTTTACAAAATGGAAATCTTAAGTCACACATGAGAATTCACACTAGAGAGAAGCATTAGTGTGTAAAGAGTTTCAGACGTAACCCTTGATTCACACATTGAAAGTACGTACAACTGTAAACTGTGTGGGATCATAGAAACCTGTGATTAATTCACTACTATAAAGTGACAACTGGAGATGTTTTTTTTTAAATGGCTCCAGAAAATAGGCGACTCTGTGAAATGAAGGAATCTAAAAAACTAGTATGTCTTGCAATGCATTTGATTCTAGCATTACATTTCCGCAACAATTTCCAAGCAATATTTACTCCACTTAAATTACTATCCAAAACACAGCCAATGTAATTGACCGACGTTCTAATTAACTAGTGTTCTATTTGCTCTGACATAACCATCAACTTAGACCGCTAAATCCTTTGCCTTACACAATTTATAATTTGACCCAAAAAGAATGGATTCTGATTTACAAGCTACGCAATATCACGTTCATAATCAAAGGCGATTAATCAGAACACGATATTGCGTAGCTTGTCAGTGAGCTACGGCTCTGTGTATTAAATACCGCTCCATCTGAAAGCATGTGATGGAGATTTACTACTAATCACAGAACCGGCTTTACTGACGAGATGTGCATGACAATCGCATTCGATGAATCGTGCAGCCCTACTAAATATAATAAAAGCTTATTTTCAGTCAGCCATTCCTTCACTCTAACAAGCTCCTCACCTAATTTCTCCCGAATTTGTTCAGTCTCCTTGTTTGCAACTAAAAGAGCAGCATCATCAGTATATAAAAACATATTTCCCTCACATGCAGCATGAATATCGTTTATATATAATAAAAACAATAGCGGACCAAGTACGCTACCCTGTTGAACCCCATTATTCACAATTTTACCTTTTGAAAGTATCCCTCCCACTTCTACCATTTGCACTCTCCTAAGTTAGATAGGAAGCCAACCAAGATTTTACTGTACATGGAAAAACCCAAAGCATTTACTTTGTCTAATCATTTTTAATGGTTTACAGTATCAAACGCTCTCCAGGCTGCAGCAAAGTCAGTTTGTGCAGAGGACTGTTTTATATCTATAGATTTTATTCTAGGCAAGTCGTGATGATTGAGAAGGCTAAATTGATCAAACAATAGGCTATGATCAACTCACTGTCTGCCGCTGGCTGCTTGGCCGCTACACTCTTAAGAAATGCGGGGTTGTTTCAACCCAACTTTGGGCCAAATATGAACTAACCCAACCTTTGGATTAAATTTTTACATTACATTTTTAACCCAAAAGTTGGGTTAGTTCAAATTTGACCCAACGTTGGGTTGAAATAACCCAGCATTTTTTAGAGTGCACTTTAAAAAACAAAAACTTACATTTAACGAACAAAAAAATGCTCCAAACGTTTTTCTAAATTAACTACTATTTTAATAGCAGAAACAGTAGTATAAGCTGTTTTGGGAGAGGGGGGGGGGACTGGGTCGGACTCGGGCCAAGAATTCTGATCAGCTGCCGGGCTAGGGGCCTATATTTGAGGCCGGTGTAGGGCTCTACAAACAATACCATAAGGAGATGCCAAAGACCTGCATATAAACTACTATACGGCTCCATTCAGAATCACTAAACATGCCAAAAAACGAATGAAAAATTAAACCATTCTGAACTCGGCTCGACGTCATCAGTGAATAGTTCCTCTGTCAGAGCAAGCTATAAACATAAATACCACTGATCCTCACAAACGTCTCCAAAACATGTGAGCATCCATTATAAAACACTCGCTGTATTCAACTACGTGAATATACCGAGCTGTGTTCAAGCAGAAATATGTGTATTATGTGTATGTAAATTAATTTTTACTTCAGATGTTGTCTGCAATGTTTATGGTCTTTTTTGGGCAGGATAAGCGATATATTTAAATCGTTAGGGTGGGTGTGTCTGCTGCGCACTGATGACACTGGCTATATTTTGTGCTGGATCATTTACCTATTTCTTTATGTACATAATTATTAAACATGAACGTATTAGTATCAGAAATGGATTTGAATATACAACGAATAATACGATACAAGCCTCTGTTACTATATTGCTCTATGTTGTACTGAAGTGAAAAGCTTGCCATGCATCATCTTGGAAATAAAGCTTCATGTCTTTAAGCCCATAGTGTATGCAGTCAGTTATTCCTCTGGAGAAGTTATGATGTGTATATTTTTAATGTCCTGATTGAGCAACATCGATTTCAGAGTCTGATCACACAAATATGGCGTTTTACTAGCATTACCATGTAAAATGTTATGTATATGTGTTAAATGAATAACTATTTTAACCACCGATTACATCATTACCTGCTTCCAAATGAATGCTGTTAACGAAATCATTATTGAAACATTTGCAGTTAGCCTATTGTACGGATAAAACACTATAACAAAATTGCATAAACAATGAATAACTGTACAAGGCGAAAGAAGGTATTGCTACTGCAATGTATATGAACGTAACTTTTTAATAAGCAGGGGAAATTCCCGACATTAAACGAATAACCGTTTACATGCCTAGGGTGTTTGCATTGTAAGAATGGTCAGGGAAACGTCAGATTTAAAAACGCTGACTTGTTTGGTGATGTTTTCTCATTAAATTCATACGACTTCCTATTAATTCAATGGAATGTGTGGGAATAGCGGGGAATACCGAGCAGTTCTCTATTATAGATCAGCGGAGGTGGTGCTGTTATATATATTTACATTATTTAACATATTAGTCTTAACATCAGTGAATATATTTTAGTTTCAAGTTATCTCTCGATCAGATATCAATTGTTTATTAAATCAGATATTTGATCATCCTGGAAATCTCATACTTTCCCACCCCTGCTTTTGTGTGTTTTCAAATATAGTTTGTTTTAAAGGAGCCAAACCCAGTTCACTTAAAGTGAACCAGACAGGAAACCAGCCAAAAGTTACCTCAGTCCTTTTGGTGGACTCAGAAGAGAACGCGGTTCTTTTCTTGGCCCTCTTCAGCACTGAAGTGATCTCGGACCATTTCTCGTTCACACCACATCTTCATAAGAACCCAGACTCCAGCTTTCTGTGCAAGCCATACACGAATTGAAAGGGGGAATAATAAAATATTATATTTATATGAAATAAATATAAAAATATAGCCCTAAAAAGTTAATATATACAGAACAAAATTATAAACGCAACACTTTTGTTTTTGCCTCCATTTTTCATGAGCTGAACTCAAAGATCTAAGACTTTTTCTATGTACACAAAAGGCCTATTTCTCTCAAATATTGTTCACAAATCTGTCTAAATCTGTGTTAGTGAGCACTTCTCCTTTGCCGAGATAATCCATCCACCTCACAGGTGTGGCATATCAAGATGCTGATTAGACAGCAGGATTATTGCACAGGTGTGCCTTAGGCTGGCCACAATAAAAGGCCACTCTAAAATGTCGTTTCATCATGCAGTTCTGCTTTTGTCCAAATCAACCTATAAATCAACAAGTGTCCATGTGTCAGCCAGCAGAGTAGTCAGTGTCCTGCTCAAGGAACACTATTATTCCCAGCTGATTCTAGATTCTGTGAACACACAGTCAAGGAAAACATTGACAAGCCTCTTACAGAGTCGCTGCTTCCTGAACAAATATGTCCAGAACTCTCAGTTTGACTCCTCGGCCACGTATTTGCCATTTGTTTTTTGTTGTAGAATGAAGTAAGTCCCTTACAGATGAAACTTGACAAACTCTTCATCCTCATCAGATGATTTGATCTTGCTGTACTCAGTATACAAACCTAAACCATCTACAGACATGTCACAGAGTTAGCTAAGCAAATAGGGAGCATCCTAACGCCACAGAGAAAACAGAGTAGCTCTAATGCGTGAATGGCATGGAACACTGTGTCTTCATGAGTTTCACACAATATCTGATTGATACAAGACACGGTGGAACACATTTCATTGTGCTCACGAAGTACTGTAATTAAAAGTTCGATATGAAATAGATTGAGTATTTAATACAAGTAATTATATTTTATAATAAAACTGTAAAATTATGGTATTAACATTCATTCATTTTCAGACAAAATTTTGGAGGAAAACTAAGAAGTCCCTTGAAGCTTCTTTTTTGGCAACAGGTTTATAGACAGTTTTCATGATGCAGTTTCTATCACAGCAGTCTACAATCCTACACGCAGATTCAAACAGTGTTCTGATGAGGGGGGTTAAAAACTGGACAGAAAATAGCCTACTACTTCTCAACTATGCTGTTTTTATGTAAAAAACTAGGTTTTGTTTTACTAAATTTGTACTCTGTCCCTCTAAAAAAAACTGTGTTTCTAGCTTCGTAATCTGTACACAGATTTGTGATAGCCTCAGTCCCCTTTAAAACTGCATTTATCCATTGTCTTAAAATTGAGCTCATTTAAACTAAGATGCAACCCTGCAGCACAAAAGCAGTGTTAAGTCGCTGGGGGATATTTGTAGCAATAGCCAACAATACATTGTACGGGTCACAATTATACATTTCTCTTTTATGCCAAAAATCATTAGGATATTAAGTAAAGATCATGTTCCATGAAGATATTTAGTAAATCTACCGTAAATATATCAAAACTTAATGTTTGATTAGTAATATGCATTGCTAAGAACTTCATCTGAACAACTTTAAAGATGATTTTCTCAATATTTAGATTTTTTTGCACCCTCAGATTCCAGATTTTCAAATAGTTGTATCTCGACCAAATATTGTCCGATCCTAGCAGTTATGACTGTAACATTACCCTTATGACTGGTTTTGTGGTCCAGGGTCACACATTTGAGTTGTTACAGAGATTACAAAGCTACGCTGATTTGACTAAAGATTTGAGAAAGGTTGTGCTAAAACTTGCATACGTTTACCCATTACTAGTTGTTTTTATTTGTTGTACTATTTTAATATATTTGTAATATCTTCCCTGTTATGATGCCTTTCAGAAACTGACGAAACCATTGTGTGTAATGTGGGAGGTTATTTATTTGATGATTATAGACTGCTCAGAACATTAATGGAAAACTTGACCATCACGCCAAGTCACTTAAACCTTAGGGAAATCAATCTGTCCAGCTGAAAATCTCCAGCGATTGTGAGTCAGTTTCACCAAAGTGACGACTGGAGAGGCAACAGCAAGACTACCCTCAAAAAGGAGCATGGTTTTGCAGGTGGTGGCCACAGACAATCGCTCTCTCCTTGTCTGTTTGGACTGATTTGTCTGTAGTGTTGTGCATGAGACATTTCAGGTTGTTCAGGTCGTCATTGATGTTTTTGCCATCAGACCATCATATGACTGCTGAACTCAAGTCCTGATTGATTTATTCTCTCAGATGATGCTGTCTTCAGACGACTTGGGGTCAACGTTCATATGATGGTCTGATGATAACATCATGTAGAAGAATAAATCAACTATGACCCTAAGCTCCATCAACAAAAAGCAAACAAAAAGCATGATAAATCACACTCTAGCAGTTGTATTTTTTATGTGTGCTGAAGAAAACTGGAAGCGGCGAAAGAGCAAGGGATAAGAGCTTGAGTTAAGCAGTTTCATGTTTTAGCGCCATGTTGCGTTTTTATTGGCTGGTCAGTAAACGTGGATCGTAGCGGCAAACACACTGTGCGATGATCTTGCTGTATCGTAGTCTATTAACTCAAATACAGTATTGGACAAAGAAACTGACAGAACTCTGGGTTTCAATAGACAGATGATTAACTGAATCTGAACAGGTGAGAACTAATGAGTAAACATGGAAAGGAACGAGGGAGTAATCAGAATCTATGGAAACTGAAGATGACTAAGAACACAGACAAAACGGGAACAAGGAAAACCAAACTGCAGAGAAACGAAACCGATAGAGACTGTGACAGGAGATGTCTAGTAGAAGAAGGCTGCAACCAGGGGCGTAGCCATCTTACTGTACATTTCATCACATTGTTCAAATGTGAAGTAAATTGTATAAATGTGTAGAAAAATAACGTACACACCAGGGGCGTAACCATCATTTCAGGAGTGAGGGGGACAGAAATGTTATATATATATATATATAAACATTTCTGTAATCCATATAACCTAACAGTCAACAGTTTTTGAACAGTAAGATTGCTGCTCAAGAAACATTTTAAAATTATTATTATTATCAATTCAATTTCATATCAATTCAATTTAAAACAGTTGAGTAAATTTTTTCTGGATTCTTTGATGAATAGAAAGATCAAAAGATCAGAATTTATCTGAATTAAAAAGCTTTTGTAACATTATACACTATACCATTCAAAAGCTTGGAGTCAGTATCATTTTTATTTTATGGAAAAGAAATGATAGAAATGAACACTTTTATTTAGCAGGGATGCTTTAAATTGATCAAAAATGAAGATAAAGACATTTATAATGTTACAAAAGATTTCTATTTCAGATAAATGCTGTTCTTCTGAACTTTCTGTTCATCAAAGAAACCTAAACAAATTCTACTCTGCTGTTTTCAACATAATAATAATAATAATAAATGTTTTTTGAGCAGCAAATCAGAATATCAGAATGATTTCTGAAGGATCGTGTGACTGGAGTAATGATGCTAAAAATTCAGCTTTGAAATCACAATAAATTACATTTTAAAATATATTCAAATAGAAAATAGTTATTTTATATAGCCTAGTAAAAATATTTCCAATTTTTTAATCAAATAAATGCAGGTTTGGTGAACAGAAGAGACTTTTTAAAAAAACATTAAAAATCTTACTGTTCAAAAACGTTTGACTGGCAGTGTATAGTCAACTTAAATTTTTCTCTCATTTCTAGCTTTTAATCGACTTAGAAATCAGATAACTGCTGGACAATAACCAATAATAATGATTTGCTTATATACTACAAACACTTTTTTATCACGTAATAAGGCAGTATAGTTTGTATACTGTAATAAATGCTATGTCAGCTAGCACTGCATTGTTCATATACTTTATTTATTACCTGGAGATGACTTAACAAACACAAATAAACCATATATTGTGTATTGTTGCAATCGTATGTTTAATGTCTTCATGTTTCCAAACGTTTCTGTTTCCTGTGAAAACAACTGTTTTCATACAGCGAGAGCTGGACGCTTTTGTCCATATTAGGGATTTCCTGGTACGACTTTCTGCGGAGAGTGCCTCCGGCTTCGAGTATGAATGAAACACACACTGCATGAGTGTTTAGCGCTCCGCGACATTCATCTCGCCTTATTCTGGGTCCGAATAAAACATCAGATCATGCACAGACTATCCTGTCTCTATGAATTTAAATCTATATTTATTCACACCGGCTCTTGAAAACCTCTATGTGAACACACTTGCCCGAAAAAAGTGGGGGGACACGTCTCCCGCGTAATCTAAGCCCCTGGCTGCAACGACAAAAGACCTTTTGTACATCCCACCACAAGAGCTCACATGCAACATGGCAGACATTTAAAACAGACGTGTTTATGTGAAATGTGTGTTTTTGACAAGCTTATTGTGCTTAAATACACAGAAAGCTAAGCACAATAAGACATAAAGTGAACATAGTTTAGTACCGACAGTCTGACAGACAGCTTTCTGTGCACTGAGAAAACCCTATATCAGAAGTTACACAGCTTTAAAACGTGTGCAAATAATAAACTTCCAGGATGTCCTGCAATGTCACGTGACCGTGACATTTTGTTTTGGCAGAAAATGTGAGTATCTGGAAAAGGGGGCGGGGAGCAGCAGCTCATTAGCATTTAAAGAGACATGCACGAAAACAGCCCGTTTCTGCTTCCACTCAAACTAGGCATTTTTTAAATTATGTAATAAATGATCTGTGGGGTATTTTGAGCTGAAACTTCACAGACACATTCTAGGGACACTTGAGAGTTTTATTACATCTTTTAAAAATGGGCATTATAGGTCACATTTAATATTGCAGTTATAATAGGTTATTCACATCCTGAAAATCCAAACTGTTAACCATTTCAGATCTGTGGCCAACAAACAAAATGCGGGTTTTTTGAGTCATTGTTTGAGTCACGATCTCCCTTGATGTCATTAACTTTATTTGTGTAGTTCAGTGGAGTATGCAGACGTCAGATTCAGTGAAAAGATGAACAATGAAAATGAGAATCTTAATGTGTAATTGACTCATTATCCATCTCAATTCACCCTTCCCCGGGAGTTTGATTGACAGGGGATCTGACTAATGCAGAATGAGCCATTTTGTCTGCCAAACGAACCAGAAAGGAGAGTAGATTAACTTCAGTGGACTTGAACTTGAAAATGGTGTGTATTGTCTCTCTGTGGTTGAAATGAGATACAAAATACCTTCTGATGTTCATTCATGTTTATTTTGTGCTATAACTAGTAATAAAGGAACATGTGCTGCTTGATCTGAGACGCTACAGCGATACGTCACAACACATTAAAGAGCCACAAACCGGTAACTAAGGGGGCAGGTCTTAGCGAAGGGTCAATTACATATCTGAATAATGATAGCACTCAGTTTAATTGTAGTTTAACTGTATATGGAAACAATACTGTTATATGTAGAGGTACAAACTCATTTTACAGTAAGTAAATTGCATTGTACAATTACATGCCTCTTAATGCATTTCACATGATGCAACATCTACCCGAAGGGCGCGCACTCATCTGCTGCTGTAAAGCCTTCATCTGTTCACGGTGCTGCTGCATCATCATAGCCATAGACTCCTCCTGTCTCTTGCTGGAGTTCTCCAACAGCTCTGCAAACTCTCGAGCTCTATTACTCTCGGCTTCAGCGTTCTGTCTCTTGAACACTTCCATCTCCTGGCTCATCCTCTCAGCCTTCTCCTGAAAGCCCTTCTTCAGCAGAACGGCCTGCTCCCTCAGTTTGCTGTCCATGGCACGATTGGCCTCCTCTCTCTGAAGCCTCATCTCCTCATCCATCTTCTCCTTCATCTGTCTCATCCTATCTTCATTAATCTGTCTTTCTGCTTAAATAAGATGGAATCAGGGAGAATGTCCAGATCTCATTCACTACTCTGAAAGAACATCTCTCTATCAGTAAGCTCAAAGCACCTCCTCAGCAAGATATCCAGCCTACCTCTAGAGATTTCAGGTGCTTCCCGTCAGTGTCCCTGAAAGATCGAGTCATGAAGGTTTGTGTTGCCATGCTGCTGAGACGTTGGTGTTCCGAGGAGACAACCTTTAATTCCAGAGGGAAGGAGTTCTTCAGCTTCTCCATTCCACTCTGGTACACCTCAAGCCCTTCCTTCACCGCAGCTTGATTCTCAATCATTGCCATGGCGATCACAGCATTCTCCAGACACGGCACAGCCCCACTAGAGATGGTGTCTACGTACGTTTTTGCTAGATGACCCAAAACTTTTTAAAAAGTAGGAAAGAAGTCAAACAAAATGATTGAGCAATAGAAATTCCACTGAAAGCACATATGCAAGCTCTTCAAATGTCCTTCTGAATCACCTCTGCCAGTGACTGTGTATCCATCCTTCAGCTTCTTCACATCACTCTTGTCAAAGACAAACTTGCAGAAACGTCCTGTAACCTCCAGGAACTCAGTGGAAAGGTCAGCAGGATCCAATCTCTCCAGACGAGACACGTTCTCCGGGGCGGTTGGAAACGGGAACGTGAAGCACGTCCTGGAGGGGAAGAATTTTTGGATGCACTCCCTGGGAAGGTTGTACTCCATCACTTTTTTTGATGTTCCTAGAAGAGATTAACACAAGCTGTAGCTTTTCTCAGTTCTAGAGTTTTGTAAAGTAAAAAAAAGTGTGTCTGTCCTTTGAGCAGAGTGTAGCTGATCCAGCTACTCTTCTGGGCCACATTGTCACTGGACATTTTTTTTCTCCACTTTGAACCCTTTCCATCCACAGTGTATTATAAATGTATGCTATTATCTAGGTATCCAGTCCTGCACCTGGAGGGCCAGTGTTCTGCAGAGATTAGCTCCAACCCCAATTAAACACATCTGCACCATCTAATCAAGGTCTTACTAGGCACACTAGAATCTTCCAGACAGGTGTGTTGAGGCAAGTTGGAGCTAAACTCTGCAAGACAGTGGGCCTCCAGGAGTTTTGGCACCCCTGATCTAGAGCCGTGGTACCACCGCTCTGCATATTTTGCATGTCTCTCTTATTGAACACACCTAATTCAGATAACCAGCTCATTGTAAGATAGCTTAATAAATGAACTGTGTTCTGATTGACATGGTCCCTACACAGTGTTGATTGCTCCCTACTCCCTGAGCATGGGAAATCCACTGAAGTTTACTAAACTTCAGAACAATCATTCACGGATTTGCGCTACGCCGCAGTCTGCAGTGTCCTCACACAGACAAAACTTACTAGAGAAGTGACATAATATACACCTGTATATACATCTCACAAACTTTAACGCCCTTTAAATGGAATATATGCGCTCCCTTCCAACGGGAATCTTGGCAAAATATCCTGGGATATCCACTTTACAAAGCACTTATGGTCGAATAGAACAAATATCTGAAGTGTAAGAGATACATACAAAATGTGCAGAGCAGGGGGTCGCAAGGACTGGAATTGAGAACGACTGATCTAGAGTTGGAACAGGGAGAACACAATCTGCTGTGGATGAACAACACTGGTTCAGGGAGTAGATATGTTGACTGGGAGAGAGAGGATTCCCAGCTTAAATCCCAGTTTCACCTAACCAATCGATGAAGTGTCCTTGGGCAAGACACCGAACATCACATACTCCTGATCTAATCCAGATAAAAATTATCCAGTTAAATGTATTTCTGACAAAAAACATAGATGGCTAACAATGTTCTGTTTCTAAACAATGATGAGACTGAAGTTATGCTTCTCAGCTTACCTCACCAGCTCCATAAAACTGGCTCAGTACCTCTAACTATTGATGGCTCTGTACTAGAGTTTCAAATAAAACTGAATCTTGGGGTGATCTTGGGTTCTTTTTTGACATTTCACCCCCATGTGAAACAGTTAAGACTTAACGTATTTAACTTTAGACATATTGCAAAGTTGCATCCTATGCTATCATTTTCAGTAGCAGAAAAACTGATTTGAAACTGATATTTGTCTTTTTTTAGATAAGTCAATTTAAACAAAATGCAGTACACCCAAAACTTGGATCTTAAATAGAACCAGAATAAGTGATGTAAGTGTAAGAAAGATCTGTTGATAAACCATTAAGTTTGGAAAAACTCATTACAAGAGCTCATTGTGATAGTGATTGTGAGGGCTCTTAAAATAATATTTGGTACCATACTTAAATTACCATGTTTCAGCTTCAGAGCAAACTCTAGATAATCATTCTCTGTTGCATCTTTGCCATCAATCTTTCGCTCCAGAGTGAAGTCCCTCACTGCCCAGATGAAACTAGGGAAGAACTTCACAAACTCATTTGAATCATCAACATCCTCGTCTGATGATTTGACCTTGATGCACTCTGTTAGTTCAGTAACATATCTGACAGTTTGTTTAGGTATGAACACAAAGTGACTGTCCAACATGATTCCATTAGTATTTGTATGTATTTTACAATAAGTGTGGTTCTACCATGTACATTTACATAGACAATAAAATGTATAATATTGATTTAACAGCATCTAAAGCATCATTTATGAATAAATAACTTTACAGATGTACACATTTACAAATATTTATGAATGGAAGTGCCTTATGGAATGTATTGGTTGATTCTGTCGTATTTATGATCAGTGAGATTATGTTTTCAATTGTATTTAACGCAGTTGAGTCATTTATTAATTATAACATTTTATTCTGTTCTTTGTGACTTCTGGTGCCAATTTTACATAATTATGTATTATGAAAGTATTACATAATTTTAAACAAGACCACCTTGAAATCCTACAATGAATAGAATTTCTGCAATTATTTAAACATTTAATTGTTTTATTTATATAAAACTGTTGTATATTTGTATTGTTTTATTTGTTTCATTGTTTTTGCACAAAAATTGAATTTAACGTCGCTTGGGTAGTTTTCAAAATTTGACAACAGGTTTGCTTTGCTGTAAATGATAAATAGGCAACTGACTTTACAATTCGCATGACCCATGAAATTATGACTGTGCCATTATGTCCTCGCTATTTACCTTGTGAGTTCACACAAGTGACCATGGTTGTGTCTCTGGTCCTGATAATGCTCTTGCAGCTGAACGCATTGCAGACAACTATAATAATGCTGTCTTTTAAACAGCTGCGATGTTAACACGCTTACATATCTGGTGCATATGTTAATATCAGACAATAATGCAATACTAAAACCAAGCTTGCCAAGCACTGTTATAAAGATGGAGGAGAGGTTCACCAGGGAAATGCAAGGGCAGCGTGGCAGAGGCTCAACGCGATGATGGAGAAAGCTCAGGTATCAGTTCAAGAACAGTGTCCACACTCAGTTAATGGTTTTAAATCTAGTAGCATCATTGTAAATACTGGGGTCCCACAAGGCTGTGTCTTGTCACCTATTTTGTTTTTCAAATACACAAATTGCGTATTACATAGGTCTATGCCCACAGGGCCTGGCTGGGCTCAGCCCGAAACTATGGCTCACCACCTGCCGGAGAGGCCGTAGGGGGCCGGTACGTTGTGATTTGGGCGGTGGTCGGGGCCGAGTGCCCGGTTGACCCAAACCTCGAGTGCCAACTCTGGTTTTTGGGACTTGGAATGTTACCTCACTGGAGGGGAAGGAGCCTGAGCTGGTACAGGAGGTTGAGAGATACCATCTAGATATAGTCGGGCTCACTTCCACTCACAGTTTGGGTTCTGGAACCATTCTTCTCGACTCTCCACTATTCTGGTGTTGCCAGAGCTGTTTGGAGCTGCGGCCGTAAAGTCTCTGGTGCCTGTCGTGGCAGCAATCCCCGAAAACAGTGGTGGGCACCGGAGGTAAGGGATGCTGTCAAGCTGAAGAAGGAGTTCTATCCGGTCTGGCTGACCCATGGGACTCCTGAAGTCGCTGGCGGGTACCGGCAGGCCCAGCAGAACGCGGCTCTGGCAGTCGCCGTGGTAAAAACTCGGCCTGGGAGGAGTTCGGTGAGGCCATGGAGGAAGAGGCTTCAAAGAGATTCTGGCAAACCGTCCGGCGGCTCAGAAGGGGGAAGCAGTGTTCTGTGGTGTGTAGTGCGTTCTGTGGTGGAAGTGGTGCGTTGCTGACTTCAACTGAGGATGTCATCGGGTGGTGAAAAGAGTACTTTGAGGATCTCCTCAATCCCTCCAACACTCCCTCCGTAAAGGAAGCTGAGGCTGGGGACTCGGGGGGCTCGTCCATCACTCTGGCTGAAGTTGCAGAGGTAGTCAAAAAAACTCTGTGGTGGCAAGGCTCCGGGGGTGGATGAGGTCCGCCCCGAGTTTCTCAAGTCTCTGGATGTTGTGGGGCTGTCTTGGCTGACACACCTCTGCGGCATTGCGTGGAGTTCGGGAACAGTGCCTTTGGACTGACAGACCGGGGTGGTGGTCCCTCTTTTTAAGAAAGGGGACCGGAGGGTGTGTTCCAACTAAAGGGGGATCACACTCCTCAGCCTCCCTGGAAAAGTCTATGCCAGGTTACTGGAGAGGAGAATCCGACCAGTAGTTGAACCTCGGATTCAGGAGGAGCAAAGCGGTTTTCGCCCTGGCCCTGGAGCACTGGACCAGCTCTATACCCTCACTAGGGTGTTGGAGGGTTCATGGGAGTTTGCCTATTTGGGAGTTTGCCCCTCGTGGCATCCTGTGGGAAGTACTTCGGGATTATGGGGTTCAGGGCTTGTTGTTACGGGCTGTTCGTTCCCTGTATGGCCAGAGCAGGAGCTTGGTTTGCATTGCCGGCAGTAAGTCAGACCTGTTTCCGATGCATGTCGGACTCCGCCAGGGCTGCCCTTTGTCACCGATTCTGTTCATTATTTTCATGGACAGAATTTCTAGGCGCAGCCAGGGAGCGGAGGGTGTCTATTTTGGTGGCTGCAAGATATCGTCTCTGCTTTTTGTGGATGATGTGGTCCTGTTGGCATCATCAAATCAAGACTTGCAGCGTGCACAGGAGATGTGCCAAGTGCGAAGTGGCGGGGATGAGAATCAGCACTTCCAAATCTGAAGCCATGGTTCTCAGTCGGAAAAAAGTGGATTGCCCCCTCCAGGTTGGGGGGAGGGGGGGAGCTGCTCCCTCAAGTGGAGGAGTTTAAGTATCTCGGGTCTTGGTCATGAGTGAGGGAAAAATGGAGCGGCAGGTTGACAGACGGATTGGTGCTGCGTCCGCAGTAATGTGGTCATTGTACCGGTCTATTTTGGTGAAGAAGGAGCTTAGTCTTAAGGCGAAGCTCTCAATTTACCAGTCGATCTACATTCCTACCCTCACCTATGGTCATAAACTCTGGATCATGCCCGAAAGAATGAGATCGCGGATACAAGCAGCAGAAATTAGTTTCCTCCGCAGAGTGACTGGGCGCACCCTTAGGGATAGGGTGAGGAGTTCAGTCACCCGGGAGGAGCTCAGAGTAGAGCCGCTGCTCCTCCGCATTAAGAGGAACCAGTTGAGGTGGCTTTGGATGCCTTTCGGATGCCTCCTCGACGCCTCCTGGGTGAGGTGTTCCGGGCATGTCCCACTGGGAGGAGGCCTCGGGGCAGACCCAGGACACGTTGGAGAGACTATGTCTCCCAGCTGGCCTGGGAATGCCTTGGGGTTGCCCCAGAGGAGCTGGATGAGGTGTGTGGGGAGAGGGAAGTCTGGGGGAATCTGCTCAGACAACTGCCCCCGCGACCCGGCTTCGGATAAGCGGAGGTAGATGAGATGAGATGAGACAAATTACATATAATGCCAATGGTTATCCACTTTTGAAAAATATTATTGAAATATTCTTGGTTGCCTGTATGATGGATCAGCAATCTCTGTTTAAATGCAGGCAGTATGACACTGTGGTCCTCTAGTTCCAGGAAATCTCTTTGGAAATGAAAATATACATAGAGAACCCTTTACCTAGATATCGTACTATAGAGACAAATACAAAAAATGCCCAAACCAATTTAAGGGCAATAATTTAATTGATATTCAACAAATACAAAATATATATAAGACAGATAAAAAAATGAAAAACCTTGGCTTAATGAATATTAGATCCCTTTCTACGAAAGTGCTTTTTGTAAATGATACGATCACGGATCATAACCTAGATATGCTCTGTTTGACAGAAACCTGTCTAAAACCAGGTGATTGCATTACTTGAAACGATTTTACCCCTCAAGATTACTGATATGAGCTGCGTCCAAATAGTAAAGGGGAAGGTGTTGCTACAATTTATGGCAATATTTTCCATATTTGTCAAAGGTCTGATTTCAAGTTCAATTCATTTGAAGTGATGGATATTATATTACACTAGATGATATTATATGACGCACCATGTAGATAATAAAAAAGATGCATTGGGATAAGCATTTATAGACATTCTAAACTCTTTTTAATAACTAAATTAAATAACTCTAAACTCTAGATTTAATTCTGCAGCAGAGCATTGATATCTCAGCTCATTCTCTAGTCTTGTGCTTAATCCATATAGCTAAAAACTCAACTCCTTGTTACAAATATGGTAGAACCATCACTTCTATGACAAAAGACTTTGTAAATAATATTCCTGATTTGTCTCCTCAGCATGAAACTATGAACTCTCTCTTTTCTAGCACTTTAGACGGTTGCTCCGTTACGCTTAAAAAAGATTAAGAAAACATTCCAACACATTGGTATAACAAGCACACTCATGTCCTAAAGAGAGCAGCCTGGAAAATGGTGAAAACAAGTAAACAAAACTAGAAGCATTTCATATTGCATGGAGGGAAAGTACTTCCTCCTACAGAAAAGCCTAAAAAACTGCTAGATCTGCTTACTTTTCATCTCTTTTAGAAGAAAACAAACACAACCCCAGGCATTTATTCAAAACAGTGGCTAAATTAACAAAAAATAAACCATCAGCAGGTGCAGACATTTCCCAACTGATGCTATCACTGTCAGATAATGATACTATTGCATCAGATAATCCTCTATAGATCCCCTGAGGAACAATTCCACTCATTCTCTAATATAGGAAAGGAAGAATTGTATAAACTTGTTAAATCATCAAAATCAACAACATGTATGTTAGACTCAATATTATCTAAGCTATTAGATAATATTGTGCTGCACACACTCTGTCCTGGTGCCGCATGTCGACACAACTCAGGAAATACGGCTCTTATTAAACTGCTGTCATTCTTAAAGAACCGGTACTGGTAAAAAGAGGAATCATACTGTTTTTAAAAGCAGGGTATTGCGATACCTTTTTAGTACCAGTATATCGTGCAACACTACTCTATACATCACTCTATACTGTTGTACAGCACCAGACAGCACTTCAAATTAAACTTCGTTTGGACTACTTTGGTACTGCTTGTTGTCACTTTTGAAATAAGTTATTGTGATTACACTTGCCTGTCTATCATGTTTTTTCTTTATATTGTGTATACTTTAAATAAATTGTTAGGTTTAGAGATAGAAGAGGGTTTAGCTGCCAAAAACTGCATAATGGAATATTGCAATTAAAATTAATTAACTTCTGCCAGTCATGTTTTTACACTGTAGTACATGTAACTATATAAATATATTTTTGATATAAAGCATTCACAAAGCAAGCACATTTGCACGTTTTTCATGTGTGAAATGGTGGTAAACATCTGAACAATCTCTTTCTTTTGCAAATAAACAAATAAATAAATGAATTAATTAATTAAAATCTAGATAAATGTTCAGAAGGATACTGCAGCTCCTCTACAGCCCTGTTGTCGATCGTCCCTCGACTGTTGTAGACCAGAGTGCTGCTCAGTAACACAGCCAGACAGAAGATGTTTGTGTCATGCTTCGAGTCCCCCTAAGATGCAGAACCACATTTGTGAAGTTAGAATAATAAACTGGAAATAGCCTTGAATTTGCATTCATATTCAACTCGATGAAAGGTACTCACACAGCTATAACATTTAGTGCTCCATTTAAGCAGGTCGAGATGTCCCGGCCTGGACTTTACAGCAAACTAGCAAGCTAGCACTAGACTGAATACATCTGTCCATTCTCAAAAGCCAACAACATGCTGAATGCACAACCAAAAAAAAAAAAGGCACTTGGAAAATAAATCTAGATAAATGTTCAGAAGGATACTGCAGCTCCTCTACAGCCCTGTTGTCGATCGTCCCTCGACTGTTGTAGACCAGAGTGCTGCTCAGTAACACAGCCAGACAGAAGATGTTTGTGTCATGCTTCGAGTCCCCCTAAGATGCAGAACCACATTTGTGAAGTTAGAATAATAAACTGGAAATAGCCTTGAATTTGCATTCATATTCAACTCGATGAAAGGTACTCACACAGCTATAACATTTAGTGCTCCATTTAAGCAGGTCGAGATGTCCCGGCCTGGACTTTACAGCAAACTAGCAAGCTAGCACTAGACTGAATACATCTGTCCATTCTCAAAAGCCAACAACATGCTGAATGCACAACCAAAAAAAAAAAAAGCACTTGGAAAATAAGTCTGGACACTCATTTGCATACTAAGCTGGTTGACAGCTGTTATTGCACAGTCACCATTTTAGATTGACTATCTGTAATACTATGTAATAGAGACGTAATGATATCAAAATCTCACGATACGATAATATCACGATATTAAGTCCACGATACAATGTTTATTGCGATATTTAAATATTAAACAAAAACAAAAAAAGACAAATGAAGACTTGGAAAAAAGTGCCATAAGTGTTTATTAAATAGTGACTGAATGTTAATAAATTAACCCCGTTATCTCGTCACTAAACACTCTCAGTTCCTTATCATTCATAAGATATGGGCCCATGGAAAGAGTCATGAACGTCTCCAAAGTTTATTATTACATCAGTAGATTATATAGATACATTGTAAGGGGTGGTGTAGTGGTTTATTCAACACTTCATCATATAGGAATGTCTAGCAAACAAAGGGTTGTCCTTCCTGCTACCTCTAGAGCCATAGAGGTTATATAAAATGGGAATATGGGCAGGAAGTTCTGACCGTATTAGGAGCACATTTATCCTCGAATCATAACTTGCTTAGAGATATGAGGTAACATCAGTCTCTATGCTACAACATAACTACCTCATAGATTAGGTATCAACTTTAAAGTGCAAAATAACAGTCAAGTCAGATTGAAACAGGAACTTCAAGTATAGTGTTTTCAGTTTTCATAACAAGGAAAAAAATTATCAGACCCAGTAATAAAAAATAAAATAAAGTTTCATTTTATTTTGTCAACTTTTAACAGCTAAAACAAAAATTAACTCTCAGACAATCGGGTTTTGAGGATTGTGAGTCACTCCCTCAATTGGTCTATTTTAAGGCCTCTTTTCTTTTGCCTCCAATCACATGCTGTTGCTTTGTTGTGCTAGGAAAGCAACAATTGTGAATGAAGGGTCAAGACAAGAGGGTGGGCTTTGAGATGGGTCAATTCTTGAAAAACAAAAACAACCCAGTAAAAATAAAAATAGCAGCCTACTTATTGCAGCTGGACCTAGAGCTGAATAAATTATCACTCACTAATTCACTCACTCACCTCGTTTACTCACTGACTCACTCACTCACTCTGAGGAATGATGAGGAAGATGAGCATATCAACATTCCACGGAGAATGGCTGTAGGTCTTTGGCTATATATGCTCTTTTGTTGATTTTGATTGCTTCTATTGTCCTCATTTGTAAGTCGCTTTGGATAAAAGCATCTGCTAAATGACTAAATGTAAATGCATATATTCACCGATGCATCTTGTGATTTTGTCTTGGGGGAGTGAGATTGTAAATGCTTTCTTTATAGTCTTTTGGCCCGGCTGGATTTTGTTCCTTGTATCTTTACGATACTTTTCGGGGTAATGATTTAGCTTGGCTCTTCATGTTTGTCGTATTCGCCGATTTGCATATCGAAACCGAAATGCCTCTACACTTCAGATTTAAAATTTGCTTTTGCGTCCACAATTTCCCAATCTCTCTCTTCTCCTTTGCTGATAGCAGCGTCCGCCAGTTTCTCTCTACTGGATCTGTAACGTTAGAGGCAGCAGAGCGCTGGCCGCTTGGTCGTTACGAAAGGAAATATCATCACTTTGCCATTACATACAAAACTGAACTACTTTCATAGCTGAAACAGTAGTATAAGCTGTTTTGGGAGACGGGCTCGGTCGGTAATTCTGATAAGCTGTCAGACAAGGGCCGGGCTAGGGCTTATATTTGAGGCCCGTGCAGGGCTCTACTGTGGGGTATTTTGAGCAAAAATTTCACATACACACTTTGGGGACATCAGTGACTAATTTTACATCTTGTAAAAAGGGGCATAATAGGTCACCTTTAAGGTTATCTCTGAGTGTTATTGGACCCTTGGGCACTAGTAATTTGGTAAATTTGTTACTTCACCTTGCTAGACCGTTAAACCCAACTCTCAATATTGCTGACTTTTTTGAGTCTATTCCCCTAGATTAATTATAAAACGGGAACGTAACAATTAGACAGTACAATAACTCCCCACACGAGCAGCCTTTCCTCTTTCTGTTTGTGTAAAATATTGCTTTAACAACACACTTTCACATCAAACTACACAAGCAGGCTGAGTAAGACACATAGAAATGCTGTAACACGCACACACTCTCACACACACACATACACTCACTCACAAATCTCAATGGCACACGGTCACACATGATCAACTGCAGGAGCAAAAACAAACATGAAGAATCTGCTGCTGTGCTGATGCTGAGTGTGAAACACTGGACATTGTATTGTGTGCAGATATAAGAGCAGCACAGGTGCTATAATGATCTGAATGAAGGAGCGTCTCTTACCGGTTTGCTTTAGTTCACTCCAGTCTAACTTCAGTCTGAGTTGTGTTTATAATGCAGCTTCCTGATATTCTACCCATATTTCTTAGACACACCTTCAGCCCCAGACTCTGGATGCTGATTGGTCTAGAGTGAGTTAGGGGATGTTCCTGGTCTTGTGACGTTTTCAGTTTCACTCTTAGTTTCACTTTCAAAATCAGCAACTGCAAACTGGAAAACACGTGATAGCAGATACAAGAAGCTTGGATTGTTTCCAGATATTGTTAGCCACATAAAAAGATAAGATGTTTTCCTTATTGTGGTACTATATCACACAGATTGGAATGACATCTTGTATATCTGAGGTATGAACAACAAAAGCTGACCAAGAAATAAGAAGAGTAAAGAAGATTGTCATTTTTAACCTGTAATAAACCTTGTTTCTGATGAAACTGAATGGAGCTTTAGTTCACTCCAGTCTAACTTCAGTCTGAGTTGTGTTTATAATGCAGCTTCCTGATATTCTACCCATATTTCTTAGACACACCTTCAGCCCCAGACTCTGGATGCTGATTGGTCTAGAGTGAGTTAGGGGATGTTCCTGGTCTTGTGACGTTTTCAGTTTCACTCTTAGTTTCACTTTCAAAATCAGCAACTGCAAACTGGAAAACACGTGATAGCAGATACAAGAAGCTTGGATTGTTTCCAGATATTGTTAGCCACATAAAAAGATAAGATGTTTTCCTTTTTGTGGTACTAAATGACACAGCTCAGATATACAAGATGTCATTCCAATCTATGAACAACAAAAGCTGACCACGAAATAAGAAGAGTAAGAAGATTGTCATTTTTAACCTGTAATAAACCTTGTTTCTGATGAAACTGAATGGAAATTCCCAAGAACTTTCCCCTCCAGTGTATCAGACACTATGAAAAGAAGTGGGAAATGTTAATGTGTACTCATGACTCCATCAGTACTGTATGACACTAACAACACAAGAGTCCAGGGAACTCTTTTACTCATTAACTGTGTACCATAGAATGTGTTAAATCAGTAGATTGGGGTAAAAGCGGCAGCTAATAAGTAAATGATCGTTATACTACTGGCTTGGGCTTCATTTTGATCGGTTGGTTAATACAGGTGCATCTCAATAAATTAGAATGTCGTGGAAAAGTTCATTTATTTCAGTAATTCAACTCAAATTGTGAAACTTGTGTATTAAATAAATTCTATGCACACAGACTGAAGTAGTTTAAGTCTTTGGTTCTTTTAATTGTGATGATTTTGGCTCACATTTAACAAAAACCCACCAATTCACTATCTCAACAAATTAGAATACTTCATAAGATCAATAAAAAAACATTTTTAATGAATTGTTGGCCTTCTGGAAAGTATGTTCATTTACTGTACATGTACTCAATACTTGGTAGGGGCTGCTTTTGCTTTAATTACTGCCTCAATTCGGCGTGGCATGGAGGTGATCAGTTTGTGGCACTGCTGAGGTGGTGTGGAAGCCCAGGTTTCTTTGACAGTGGCCTTCAGTTCCTCTGCATTTTTTGGTCTCTTGTTTCTCATTTTCCTCTTGACAAGGTGAGTTTGCTGGCCAGTCAAGCACAACAACACCATGGTCATTTAACCAACTTCTGGTGCTTTTGGCAGTGTGGGCAGGTACCAAATCCTGCTGGAAAATGAAATCAGCATCTTCAAAAAGCTGGACAGCAGAAGGAAGCATGAAGTGCTTCAAAATGTATTGGTAAACGGGTGCAGTGATGTTGGTTTTCAAAAAACACAATGGACCAACACCAGCAGAGGACATTGGACCCCAAATCATCACAGACTGTAGAAACTTAACACTGGACTTCAAGCAACTTGGGCTATGAGCTTCTCCACCCTTCCTCCAGACTCTAGGACCTTGGTTTCCAAACGAAATACAAAACTTGCTCTCATCTGAAAAGAGGACTTTGGACCACTGGGCAACAGTCCAGTTCTTCCTCTCCTTAGCCCAGGTAAGACGCTTCTGACGTTGTCTGTGGTTCAGGAGTGGCTTAAAAAGAGGAATACGACAACTGTAGCCAAATTACTTGACACGTCTGTGTGGGTGGCTCTTGATGCCTTGACCCCAGCCTCAGTCCATTCCTTGTGAAGTCCACTCAAATTCTTGAATC